>NW_027672003.1:0-292466 GCF_964165515.1 Mesoplodon bidens
CTGCCCTGAAAACAAATCCTGGGGTCACATATCGACCAAAAAATTCAAAGGACGTCCATATTTCAAAACGACCGTTTCAAAAGGCATATTTTATGCACATTAGTGTTCTGCTTCTTTGTCTTTCTTTCTTTTTTGGTTAAAAAGACGGGAATGGAAAAAGGCATCCCTCAGAATGGGCGAAAATAGTTGCAAACGAATCAATGGACAAAGGTTTAATCTCCAATATATATAAACAGCTCATGCACCTTAATGTTAAAAAAACAAAAAACCCAATACAAAAATGGGCAGAAGATCTAAAGAGACGTTTCTTCAAAGAAGACACAGAGAGGGCCAAGACGCACATGAAAAGCTGCTCAAGAGCACTAATTATTAGAGAAATGCAAATCAAAAGTACAATGAGGTATCCCCTCACACCTGTTAGAATCGGCATCATCAGAAAATCTACAAACAACAAATTCTGGGGAGGGTGTGGACAAAAGGAACCCTCTTCCACTATTGGTGGGAATGTAAATTGATACAGTCACTATGGAGAACAGTATGGAGTTTCCTTAAAAACACTAGAAATAGAATTACCATCTGATCCAGCAATCCCACTTCTGGGCATATACCCAGAGAAAACCATAAATCAAAAAGGCACATTCACCACGATGTTCATTGCAGCACTATTTACAATAGCCAGGTAATGGAAGCAACCTAAATGCCCACAGACAGATGAATGGATAAAGATGGGGTACATATATAAAATGGAATATTACTCGGCCATAAAAAGGAATGAAACTGGGTCATTTGTAGAGACATCGATGGATCTAGAGACTGTCATACAGAATGAAGTAAGTCAGAAAGAGGAAAACAAATATTGTATATTAATGCATATATGTGGAACCTAAAAAAATGATACAGATGAACTGGTTTGCAGGGAAGAAATAGAGACGCAGAGGTAGAGAAGAAACGTATGGACACCAAGTGTGGGAAGCCATGGGGTGGTGGTGGTGGGATGAGTTGGGAGATTGGGATTGACCTGTATACATGTATATGCATAAAATACATAAGTGATAATAACCTGCTGTATAAAAAAGTAAATAAAATTAAATTTAAAAATTAAAAAAAATAAAACTTAAAACTAAAACAGAAAAAAGTTCTTCCCTTCACACAGATGTATTTATAGAAATGAATTATTTCCACGCTTATATCTATAAATACATAAAAGAGGAATAAAATCTAAGTTGAACCATAAACGAAAAAATACCTGAACCCACCAGTTATACAGAGGAAAACCCTATCAGGGCACTTGCTCCAGCGGTAAACAATTCTGAAATTGGTCAGAGGTGTGGAATCATCACCCATCCAGCCAGCAACCCACCCCCCACGCAAGGAGCGTCCTCATTGCAAAGCTGGGAGACCGTGCCGAGGCATCTCTGAATAAAGGTGAGCTGAGCCCCAGTCCAGCTGCTGCTGAACTGTTCCCACCCTTCCCAGGTAAAACACCTGAATATGTACAAGGGCTTGAAAGCCTAGAGGAAGGGCCGCGGAGCCACACCAGCGACAGCACGCAGGCCAACATGGTGACTGCAGGTCAGCCAAGGTTGTCCTGGCCCCGTGCGCTCTTCCGGAAGCTTTCCATTATCCTGCCTGAGATACCCCTCCTGTCCCGGTCCCCACTGATTTTTCCTTCCTCACCTCTGTCCGGAGAGAAATTCCAGCGGAAGGTATGGGTGACACATCCTCTTCTTTACAGGTGGCAGCCTGGCAACTCCTGCAGAAAGGCCAGCAGAACCCCACTCACACCAGGCCACCAACAAAGCTGGGGCCCCTATTTCCCTCCCACCAGCTCAGCCCCGAGACTGCTGACGGGGCAGAGAATATGGAGTCAGGCACAGCTTCAGGGGCTATTGCCGCCTGGAGCGCTGTTTATATTGACCTCAACCAGGCACACCTGGGGAGGGCCGGCCGGCAGGGTAAGGCTGCCCAGGTCAGCTAATCCACAACCCTCAGGGAATCACATTGTTGAAAATGGACCTCGCTAAGGCAGAATAGAAGCCAAGGAAAATAAGGACACAATGCCATTTGCAGCACCGTAGATGAGTCTAGAGGTAATCACGTGACTTGTAGTAAGTCAGAAAGTGAAAGACACATATCATATCATATCACTTAGAGGTGTTACCTAAAATAGATAGCAGGGCAGTTATTTCCACTGAGAAGTGCAATCACAGGTTCATTAAACAAGCTTATGGTTCACCAATGGAAAGGTGTGAGGATTGGTTTCATTACGATATCGGGGTTAACAGACCTATACAAACAGAGGTGACATATATAATCACCAAAGACCTATGGAATACCAAGAGAAGACTACTCAACATTCTGTCATAACGTACATGGGTAAAGGATCCCAGGAAGAACAGACATCTGTATATGTGTAAAAGAACCACATCTTCGACACCTACAATAAGCCAAACATTGTAATCATACTTGCTGTAATAAAAAATAAAAAATTAAATTAAAAATACGAACAAGAAGTAGGGAGACAAACTTGAGGGGCTTTCTCCTGGCACATTCCATTCTAAATTCCAATCTAGAACACGACTTCCATTGAGGCTCTGTTGCCCTAGTAACCAGATTTGGTAAGGGAGAACTGCTGCCACCTTGTGGCCGTTTCACACAACAGCAGCTTTAATCCCAGCGCTAATGGTCAGTTGATATTCAAAATCTTTGCAGGCCTGTAAATGACACCTGCCCTGAAAACAAATCCTGGGGTCACATATCGACCAAAAAATTCAAAGGACGTCCATATTTCAAAACGACCGTTTCAAAAGGCATATTTTATGCACATTAGTGTTCTGCTTCTTTGTCTTTCTTTCTTTTTTGGTTAAAAAGACGGGAATGGAAAAAGGCATCCCTCAGAATGGGCGAAAATAGTTGCAAACGAATCAATGGACAAAGGTTTAATCTCCAATATATATAAACAGCTCATGCACCTTAATGTTAAAAAAACAAAAAACCCAATACAAAAATGGGCAGAAGATCTAAAGAGACGTTTCTTCAAAGAAGACACAGAGAGGGCCAAGACGCACATGAAAAGCTGCTCAAGAGCACTAATTATTAGAGAAATGCAAATCAAAAGTACAATGAGGTATCCCCTCACACCTGTTAGAATCGGCATCATCAGAAAATCTACAAACAACAAATTCTGGGGAGGGTGTGGACAAAAGGAACCCTCTTCCACTATTGGTGGGAATGTAAATTGATACAGTCACTATGGAGAACAGTATGGAGTTTCCTTAAAAACACTAGAAATAGAATTACCATCTGATCCAGCAATCCCACTTCTGGGCATATACCCAGAGAAAACCATAAATCAAAAAGGCACATTCACCACGATGTTCATTGCAGCACTATTTACAATAGCCAGGTAATGGAAGCAACCTAAATGCCCACAGACAGATGAATGGATAAAGATGGGGTACATATATAAAATGGAATATTACTCGGCCATAAAAAGGAATGAAACTGGGTCATTTGTAGAGACATCGATGGATCTAGAGACTGTCATACAGAATGAAGTAAGTCAGAAAGAGGAAAACAAATATTGTATATTAATGCATATATGTGGAACCTAAAAAAATGATACAGATGAACTGGTTTGCAGGGAAGAAATAGAGACGCAGAGGTAGAGAAGAAACGTATGGACACCAAGTGTGGGAAGCCATGGGGTGGTGGTGGTGGGATGAGTTGGGAGATTGGGATTGACCTGTATACATGTATATGCATAAAATACATAAGTGATAATAACCTGCTGTATAAAAAAGTAAATAAAATTAAATTTAAAAATTAAAAAAAATAAAACTTAAAACTAAAACAGAAAAAAGTTCTTCCCTTCACACAGATGTATTTATAGAAATGAATTATTTCCACGCTTATATCTATAAATACATAAAAGAGGAATAAAATCTAAGTTGAACCATAAACGACAAAATACCTGAACCCACCAGTTATACAGAGGAAAACCCTATCAGGGCACTTGCTCCAGCGGTAAACAATTCTGAAATTGGTCAGAGGTGTGGAATCATCACCCATCCAGCCAGCAACCCACCCCCCACGCAAGGAGCGTCCTCATTGCAAAGCTGGGAGACCGTGCCGAGGCATCTCTGAATAAAGGTGAGCTGAGCCCCAGTCCAGCTGCTGCTGAACTGTTCCCACCCTTCCCAGGTAAAACACCTGAATATGTACAAGGGCTTGAAAGCCTAGAGGAAGGGCCGCGGAGCCACACCAGCGACAGCACGCAGGCCAACATGGTGACTGCAGGTCAGCCAAGGTTGTCCTGGCCCCGTGCGCTCTTCCGGAAGCTTTCCATTATCCTGCCTGAGATACCCCTCCTGTCCCGGTCCCCACTGATTTTTCCTTCCTCACCTCTGTCCGGAGAGAAATTCCAGCGGAAGGTATGGGTGACACATCCTCTTCTTTACAGGTGGCAGCCTGGCAACTCCTGCAGAAAGGCCAGCAGAACCCCACTCACACCAGGCCACCAACAAAGCTGTGGCCCCTATTTCCCTCCCACCAGCTCAGCCCCGAGACTGCTGACGGGGCAGAGAATATGGAGTCAGGCACAGCTTCAGGGGCTATTGCCGCCTGGAGCGCTGTTTATATTGACCTCAACCAGGCACACCTGGGGAGGGCCGGCCGGCAGGGTAAGGCTGCCCAGGTCAGCTAATCCACAACCCTCAGGGAATCACATTGTTGAAAATGGACCTCGCTAAGGCAGAATAGAAGCCAAGGAAAATAAGGACACAATGCCATTTGCAGCACCGTAGATGAGTCTAGAGGTAATCACGTGACTTGTAGTAAGTCAGAAAGTGAAAGACACATATCATATCATATCACTTAGAGGTGTTACCTAAAATAGATAGCAGGGCAGTTATTTCCACTGAGAAGTGCAATCACAGGTTCATTAAACAAGCTTATGGTTCACCAATGGAAAGGTGTGAGGATTGGTTTCATTACGATATCGGGGTTAACAGACCTATACAAACAGAGGTGACATATATAATCACCAAAGACCTATGGAATACCAAGAGAAGACTACTCAACATTCTGTCATAACGTACATGGGTAAAGGATCCCAGGAAGAACAGACATCTGTATATGTGTAAAAGAACCACATCTTCGACACCTACAATAAGCCAAACATTGTAATCATACTTGCTGTAATAAAAAATAAAAAATTAAATTAAAAATACGAACAAGAAGTAGGGAGACAAACTTGAGGGGCTTTCTCCTGGCACATTCCATTCTAAATTCCAATCTAGAACACGACTTCCATTGAGGCTCTGTTGCCCTAGTAACCAGATTTGGTAAGGGAGAACTGCTGCCACCTTGTGGCCGTTTCACACAACAGCAGCTTTAATCCCAGCGCTAATGGTCAGTTGATATTCAAAATCTTTGCAGGCCTGTAAATGACACCTGCCCTGAAAACAAATCCTGGGGTCACATATCGACCAAAAAATTCAAAGGACGTCCATATTTCAAAACGACCGTTTCAAAAGGCATATTTTATGCACATTAGTGTTCTGCTTCTTTGTCTTTCTTTCTTTTTTGGTTAAAAAGACGGGAATGGAAAAAGGCATCCCTCAGAATGGGCGAAAATAGTTGCAAACGAATCAATGGACAAAGGTTTAATCTCCAATATATATAAACAGCTCATGCACCTTAATGTTAAAAAAACAAAAAACCCAATACAAAAATGGGCAGAAGATCTAAAGAGACGTTTCTTCAAAGAAGACACAGAGAGGGCCAAGACGCACATGAAAAGCTGCTCAAGAGCACTAATTATTAGAGAAATGCAAATCAAAAGTACAATGAGGTATCCCCTCACACCTGTTAGAATCGGCATCATCAGAAAATCTACAAACAACAAATTCTGGGGAGGGTGTGGACAAAAGGAACCCTCTTCCACTATTGGTGGGAATGTAAATTGATACAGTCACTATGGAGAACAGTATGGAGTTTCCTTAAAAACACTAGAAATAGAATTACCATCTGATCCAGCAATCCCACTTCTGGGCATATACCCAGAGAAAACCATAAATCAAAAAGGCACATTCACCACGATGTTCATTGCAGCACTATTTACAATAGCCAGGTAATGGAAGCAACCTAAATGCCCACAGACAGATGAATGGATAAAGATGGGGTACATATATAAAATGGAATATTACTCGGCCATAAAAAGGAATGAAACTGGGTCATTTGTAGAGACATCGATGGATCTAGAGACTGTCATACAGAATGAAGTAAGTCAGAAAGAGGAAAACAAATATTGTATATTAATGCATATATGTGGAACCTAAAAAAATGATACAGATGAACTGGTTTGCAGGGAAGAAATAGAGACGCAGAGGTAGAGAAGAAACGTATGGACACCAAGTGTGGGAAGCCATGGGGTGGTGGTGGTGGGATGAGTTGGGAGATTGGGATTGACCTGTATACATGTATATGCATAAAATACATAAGTGATAATAACCTGCTGTATAAAAAAGTAAATAAAATTAAATTTAAAAATTAAAAGAAATAAAACTTAAAACTAAAACAGAAAAAAGTTCTTCCCTTCACACAGATGTATTTATAGAAATGAATTATTTCCATGCTTATATCTATAAATACATAAAAGAGGAATAAAATCTAAGTTGAACCATAAACGAAAAAATACCTGAACCCACCAGTTATACAGAGGAAAACCCTATCAGGGCACTTGCTCCAGCGGTAAACAATTCTGAAATTGGTCAGAGGTGTGGAATCATCACCCATCCAGCCAGCAACCCACCCCCCACACAAGGAGCGTCCTCATTGCAAAGCTGGGAGACCGTGCCGAGGCATCTCTGAATAAAGGTGAGCTGAGCCCCAGTCCAGCTGCTGCTGCACTGTTCCCACCCTTCCCAGGTAAAACACCTGAATATGTACAAGGGCTTGAAAGCCTAGAGGAAGGGCCGCGGAGCCACACCAGCAACAGCACACAGGCCAACATGGTGACTGCAGGTCAGCCAAGGTTGTCCTGGCCCCGTGCGCTCTTCCGGAAGCTTTCCATTATCCTGCCTGAGATACCCCTCCTGTCCCGGTCCCCACTGATTTTTCCTTCCTCACCTCTGTCCGGAGAGAAATTCCAGCGGAAGGTATGGGTGACACATCCTCTTCTTTACAGGTGGCAGCCTGGCAACTCCTGCAGAAAGGCCTGCAGAACCCCACTCACACCAGGCCACCAACAAAGCTGGGGCCCCTATTTCCCTCCCACCAGCTCAGCCCCGAGACTGCTGACGGGGCAGAGAATATGGAGTCAGGCACAGCTTCAGGGGCTATTGCCGCCTGGAGCGCTGTTTATATTGACCTCAACCAGGCACACCTGGGGAGGGCCGGCCGGCAGGGTAAGGCTGCCCAGGTCAGCTAATCCACAACCCTCAGGGAATCACATTGTTGAAAATGGACCTCGCTAAGGCAGAATAGAAGCCAAGGAAAATAAGGACACAATGCCATTTGCAGCACCGTAGATGAGTCTAGAGGTAATCACGTGACTTGTAGTAAGTCAGAAAGTGAAAGACACATATCATATCATATCACTTAGAGGTGTTACCTAAAATAGATAGCAGGGCAGTTATTTCCACTGAGAAGTGCAATCACAGGTTCATTAAACAAGCTTATGGTTCACCAATGGAAAGGTGTGAGGATTGGTTTCATTACGATATCGGGGTTAACAGACATATACAAACAGAGGTGACATATATAATCACCAAAGACCTATGGAATACCAAGAGAAGACTACTCAACATTCTGTCATAACGTACATGGGTAAAGGATCCCAGGAAGAACAGACATCTGTATATGTGTAAAAGAACCACATCTTCGACACCTACAATAAGCCAAACATTGTAATCATACTTGCTGTAATAAGAAATAAAAAATTAAATTAAAAATACGAACAAGAAGTAGGGAGACAAACTTGAGGGGCTTTCTCCTGGCACATTCCATTCTAAATTCCAATCTAGAACACGACTTCCATTGAGGCTCTGTTGCCCTAGTAACCAGATTTGGTAAGGGATAACTGCTGCCACCTTGTGGCCGTTTCACACAACAGCAGGTTTAATCCCAGCGCTAATGGTCACTTGATATTCAAAATCATTGCAGGCCTGTAAATGACACCTGCCCTGAAAACAAATCCTGGGGTCACATATCGACCAAAAAATTCAAAGGACTTCCATATTTCAAAACGACCGTTTCAAAAGGCATATTTTATGCACATTAGTGTTCTGCTTCTTTGTCTTTCTTTCTTTTTTGGTTAAAAAGACGGGAATGGAAAAAGGCATCCCTCAGAATGGGCGAAAATAGTTGCAAAGGAATCAATGGACAAAGGTTTAATCTCCAATATATATAAACAGCTCATGCACCTTAATGTTAAAAAAACAAAAAACCCAATACAAAAATGGGCAGAAGATCTAAAGAGACGTTTCTTCAAAGAAGACACAGAGAGGGCCAAGACGCACATGAAAAGCTGCTCAAGAGCACTAATTATTAGAGAAATGCAAATCAAAAGTACAATGAGGTATCCCCTCACACCTGTTAGAATCGGCATCATCAGAAAATCTACAAACAACAAATTCTGGGGAGGGTGTGGACAAAAGGAACCCTCTTCCACTATTGGTGGGAATGTAAATTGATACAGTCACTATGGAGAACAGTATGGAGTTTCCTTAAAAACACTAGAAATAGAATTACCATCTGATCCAGCAATCCCACTTCTGGGCATATACCCAGAGAAAACCATAAATCAAAAAGGCACATTCACCACGATGTTCATTGCAGCACTATTTACAATAGCCAGGTAATGGAAGCAACCTAAATGCCCACAGACAGATGAATGGATAAAGATGGGGTACATATATAAAATGGAATATTACTCGGCCATAAAAAGGAATGAAACTGGGTCATTTGTAGAGACATCGATGGATCTAGAGACTGTCATACAGAATGAAGTAAGTCAGAAAGAGGAAAACAAATATTGTATATTAATGCATATATGTGGAACCTAAAAAAATGATACAGATGAACTGGTTTGCAGGGAAGAAATAGAGACGCAGAGGTAGAGAAGAAACGTATGGACACCAAGTGTGGGAAGCCATGGGGTGGTGGTGGTGGGATGAGTTGGGAGATTGGGATTGACCTGTATACATGTATATGCATAAAATACATAAGTGATAATAACCTGCTGTATAAAAAAGTAAATAAAATTAAATTTAAAAATTAAAAAAAATAAAACTTAAAACTAAAACAGAAAAAAGTTCTTCCCTTCACACAGATGTATTTATAGAAATGAATTATTTCCACGCTTATATCTATAAATACATAAAAGAGGAATAAAATCTAAGTTGAACCATAAACGACAAAATACCTGAACCCACCAGTTATACAGAGGAAAACCCTATCAGGGCACTTGCTCCAGCGGTAAACAATTCTGAAATTGGTCAGAGGTGTGGAATCATCACCCATCCAGCCAGCAACCCACCCCCCACGCAAGGAGCGTCCTCATTGCAAAGCTGGGAGACCGTGCCGAGGCATCTCTGAATAAAGGTGAGCTGAGCCCCAGTCCAGCTGCTGCTGAACTGTTCCCACCCTTCCCAGGTAAAACACCTGAATATGTACAAGGGCTTGAAAGCCTAGAGGAAGGGCCGCGGAGCCACACCAGCGACAGCACGCAGGCCAACATGGTGACTGCAGGTCAGCCAAGGTTGTCCTGGCCCCGTGCGCTCTTCCGGAAGCTTTCCATTATCCTGCCTGAGATACCCCTCCTGTCCCGGTCCCCACTGATTTTTCCTTCCTCACCTCTGTCCGGAGAGAAATTCCAGCGGAAGGTATGGGTGACACATCCTCTTCTTTACAGGTGGCAGCCTGGCAACTCCTGCAGAAAGGCCAGCAGAACCCCACTCACACCAGGCCACCAACAAAGCTGGGGCCCCTATTTCCCTCCCACCAGCTCAGCCCCGAGACTGCTGACGGGGCAGAGAATATGGAGTCAGGCACAGCTTCAGGGGCTATTGCCGCCTGGAGCGCTGTTTATATTGACCTCAACCAGGCACACCTGGGGAGGGCCGGCCGGCAGGGTAAGGCTGCCCAGGTCAGCTAATCCACAACCCTCAGGGAATCACATTGTTGAAAATGGACCTCGCTAAGGCAGAATAGAAGCCAAGGAAAATAAGGACACAATGCCATTTGCAGCACCGTAGATGAGTCTAGAGGTAATCACGTGACTTGTAGTAAGTCAGAAAGTGAAAGACACATATCATATCATATCACTTAGAGGTGTTACCTAAAATAGATAGCAGGGCAGTTATTTCCACTGAGAAGTGCAATCACAGGTTCATTAAACAAGCTTATGGTTCACCAATGGAAAGGTGTGAGGATTGGTTTCATTACGATATCGGGGTTAACAGACATATACAAACAGAGGTGACATATATAATCACCAAAGACCTATGGAATACCAAGAGAAGACTACTCAACATTCTGTCATAACGTACATGGGTAAAGGATCCCAGGAAGAACAGACATCTGTATATGTGTAAAAGAACCACATCTTCGACACCTACAATAAGCCAAACATTGTAATCATACTTGCTGTAATAAAAAATAAAAAATTAAATTAAAAATACGAACAAGAAGTAGGGAGACAAACTTGAGGGGCTTTCTCCTGGCACATTCCATTCTAAATTCCAATCTAGAACACGACTTCCATTGAGGCTCTGTTGCCCTAGTAACCAGATTTGGTAAGGGATAACTGCTGCCACCTTGTGGCCGTTTCACACAACAGCAGCTTTAATCCCAGCGCTAATGGTCAGTTGATATTCAAAATCTTTGCAGGCCTGTAAATGACACCTGCCCTGAAAACAAATCCTGGGGTCACATATCGACCAAAAAATTCAAAGGACGTCCATATTTCAAAACGACCGTTTCAAAAGGCATATTTTATGCACATTAGTGTTCTGCTTCTTTGTCTTTCTTTCTTTTTTGGTTAAAAAGACGGGAATGGAAAAAGGCATCCCTCAGAATGGGCGAAAATAGTTGCAAACGAATCAATGGACAAAGGTTTAATCTCCAATATATATAAACAGCTCATGCACCTTAATGTTAAAAAAACAAAAAACCCAATACAAAAATGGGCAGAAGATCTAAAGAGACGTTTCTTCAAAGAAGACACAGAGAGGGCCAAGACGCACATGAAAAGCTGCTCAAGAGCACTAATTATTAGAGAAATGCAAATCAAAAGTACAATGAGGTATCCCCTCACACCTGTTAGAATCGGCATCATCAGAAAATCTACAAACAACAAATTCTGGGGAGGGTGTGGACAAAAGGAACCCTCTTCCACTATTGGTGGGAATGTAAATTGATACAGTCACTATGGAGAACAGTATGGAGTTTCCTTAAAAACACTAGAAATAGAATTACCATCTGATCCAGCAATCCCACTTCTGGGCATATACCCAGAGAAAACCATAAATCAAAAAGGCACATTCACCACGATGTTCATTGCAGCACTATTTACAATAGCCAGGTAATGGAAGCAACCTAAATGCCCACAGACAGATGAATGGATAAAGATGGGGTACATATATAAAATGGAATATTACTCGGCCATAAAAAGGAATGAAACTGGGTCATTTGTAGAGACATCGATGGATCTAGAGACTGTCATACAGAATGAAGTAAGTCAGAAAGAGGAAAACAAATATTGTATATTAATGCATATATGTGGAACCTAAAAAAATGATACAGATGAACTGGTTTGCAGGGAAGAAATAGAGACGCAGAGGTAGAGAAGAAACGTATGGACACCAAGTGTGGGAAGCCATGGGGTGGTGGTGGTGGGATGAGTTGGGAGATTGGGATTGACCTGTATACATGTATATGCATAAAATACATAAGTGATAATAACCTGCTGTATAAAAAAGTAAATAAAATTAAATTTAAAAATTAAAAAAAATAAAACTTAAAACTAAAACAGAAAAAAGTTCTTCCCTTCACACAGATGTATTTATAGAAATGAATTATTTCCACGCTTATATCTATAAATACATAAAAGAGGAATAAAATCTAAGTTGAACCATAAACGACAAAATACCTGAACCCACCAGTTATACAGAGGAAAACCCTATCAGGGCACTTGCTCCAGCGGTAAACAATTCTGAAATTGGTCAGAGGTGTGGAATCATCACCCATCCAGCCAGCAACCCACCCCCCACGCAAGGAGCGTCCTCATTGCAAAGCTGGGAGACCGTGCCGAGGCATCTCTGAATAAAGGTGAGCTGAGCCCCAGTCCAGCTGCTGCTGAACTGTTCCCACCCTTCCCAGGTAAAACACCTGAATATGTACAAGGGCTTGAAAGCCTAGAGGAAGGGCCGCGGAGCCACACCAGCGACAGCACGCAGGCCAACATGGTGACTGCAGGTCAGCCAAGGTTGTCCTGGCCCCGTGCGCTCTTCCGGAAGCTTTCCATTATCCTGCCTGAGATACCCCTCCTGTCCCGGTCCCCACTGATTTTTCCTTCCTCACCTCTGTCCGGAGAGAAATTCCAGCGGAAGGTATGGGTGACACATCCTCTTCTTTACAGGTGGCAGCCTGGCAACTCCTGCAGAAAGGCCAGCAGAACCCCACTCACACCAGGCCACCAACAAAGCTGGGGCCCCTATTTCCCTCCCACCAGCTCAGCCCCGAGACTGCTGACGGGGCAGAGAATATGGAGTCAGGCACAGCTTCAGGGGCTATTGCCGCCTGGAGCGCTGTTTATATTGACCTCAACCAGGCACACCTGGGGAGGGCCGGCCGGCAGGGTAAGGCTGCCCAGGTCAGCTAATCCACAACCCTCAGGGAATCACATTGTTGAAAATGGACCTCGCTAAGGCAGAATAGAAGCCAAGGAAAATAAGGACACAATGCCATTTGCAGCACCGTAGATGAGTCTAGAGGTAATCACGTGACTTGTAGTAAGTCAGAAAGTGAAAGACACATATCATATCATATCACTTAGAGGTGTTACCTAAAATAGATAGCAGGGCAGTTATTTCCACTGAGAAGTGCAATCACAGGTTCATTAAACAAGCTTATGGTTCACCAATGGAAAGGTGTGAGGATTGGTTTCATTACGATATCGGGGTTAACAGACCTATACAAACAGAGGTGACATATATAATCACCAAAGACCTATGGAATACCAAGAGAAGACTACTCAACATTCTGTCATAACGTACATGGGTAAAGGATCCCAGGAAGAACAGACATCTGTATATGTGTAAAAGAACCACATCTTCGACACCTACAATAAGCCAAACATTGTAATCATACTTGCTGTAATAAAAAATAAAAAATTAAATTAAAAATACGAACAAGAAGTAGGGAGACAAACTTGAGGGGCTTTCTCCTGGCACATTCCATTCTAAATTCCAATCTAGAACACGACTTCCATTGAGGCTCTGTTGCCCTAGTAACCAGATTTGGTAAGGGAGAACTGCTGCCACCTTGTGGCCGTTTCACACAACAGCAGCTTTAATCCCAGCGCTAATGGTCAGTTGATATTCAAAATCTTTGCAGGCCTGTAAATGACACCTGCCCTGAAAACAAATCCTGGGGTCACATATCGACCAAAAAATTCAAAGGACGTCCATATTTCAAAACGACCGTTTCAAAAGGCATATTTTATGCACATTAGTGTTCTGCTTCTTTGTCTTTCTTTCTTTTTTGGTTAAAAAGACGGGAATGGAAAAAGGCATCCCTCAGAATGGGCGAAAATAGTTGCAAACGAATCAATGGACAAAGGTTTAATCTCCAATATATATAAACAGCTCATGCACCTTAATGTTAAAAAAACAAAAAACCCAATACAAAAATGGGCAGAAGATCTAAAGAGACGTTTCTTCAAAGAAGACACAGAGAGGGCCAAGACGCACATGAAAAGCTGCTCAAGAGCACTAATTATTAGAGAAATGCAAATCAAAAGTACAATGAGGTATCCCCTCACACCTGTTAGAATCGGCATCATCAGAAAATCTACAAACAACAAATTCTGGGGAGGGTGTGGACAAAAGGAACCCTCTTCCACTATTGGTGGGAATGTAAATTGATACAGTCACTATGGAGAACAGTATGGAGTTTCCTTAAAAACACTAGAAATAGAATTACCATCTGATCCAGCAATCCCACTTCTGGGCATATACCCAGAGAAAACCATAAATCAAAAAGGCACATTCACCACGATGTTCATTGCAGCACTATTTACAATAGCCAGGTAATGGAAGCAACCTAAATGCCCACAGACAGATGAATGGATAAAGATGGGGTACATATATAAAATGGAATATTACTCGGCCATAAAAAGGAATGAAACTGGGTCATTTGTAGAGACATCGATGGATCTAGAGACTGTCATACAGAATGAAGTAAGTCAGAAAGAGGAAAACAAATATTGTATATTAATGCATATATGTGGAACCTAAAAAAATGATACAGATGAACTGGTTTGCAGGGAAGAAATAGAGACGCAGAGGTAGAGAAGAAACGTATGGACACCAAGTGTGGGAAGCCATGGGGTGGTGGTGGTGGGATGAGTTGGGAGATTGGGATTGACCTGTATACATGTATATGCATAAAATACATAAGTGATAATAACCTGCTGTATAAAAAAGTAAATAAAATTAAATTTAAAAATTAAAAAAAATAAAACTTAAAACTAAAACAGAAAAAAGTTCTTCCCTTCACACAGATGTATTTATAGAAATGAATTATTTCCACGCTTATATCTATAAATACATAAAAGAGGAATAAAATCTAAGTTGAACCATAAACGAAAAAATACCTGAACCCACCAGTTATACAGAGGAAAACCCTATCAGGGCACTTGCTCCAGCGGTAAACAATTCTGAAATTGGTCAGAGGTGTGGAATCATCACCCATCCAGCCAGCAACCCACCCCCCACGCAAGGAGCGTCCTCATTGCAAAGCTGGGAGACCGTGCCGAGGCATCTCTGAATAAAGGTGAGCTGAGCCCCAGTCCAGCTGCTGCTGAACTGTTCCCACCCTTCCCAGGTAAAACACCTGAATATGTACAAGGGCTTGAAAGCCTAGAGGAAGGGCCGCGGAGCCACACCAGCGACAGCACGCAGGCCAACATGGTGACTGCAGGTCAGCCAAGGTTGTCCTGGCCCCGTGCGCTCTTCCGGAAGCTTTCCATTATCCTGCCTGAGATACCCCTCCTGTCCCGGTCCCCACTGATTTTTCCTTCCTCACCTCTGTCCGGAGAGAAATTCCAGCGGAAGGTATGGGTGACACATCCTCTTCTTTACAGGTGGCAGCCTGGCAACTCCTGCAGAAAGGCCAGCAGAACCCCACTCACACCAGGCCACCAACAAAGCTGGGGCCCCTATTTCCCTCCCACCAGCTCAGCCCCGAGACTGCTGACGGGGCAGAGAATATGGAGTCAGGCACAGCTTCAGGGGCTATTGCCGCCTGGAGCGCTGTTTATATTGACCTCAACCAGGCACACCTGGGGAGGGCCGGCCGGCAGGGTAAGGCTGCCCAGGTCAGCTAATCCACAACCCTCAGGGAATCACATTGTTGAAAATGGACCTCGCTAAGGCAGAATAGAAGCCAAGGAAAATAAGGACACAATGCCATTTGCAGCACCGTAGATGAGTCTAGAGGTAATCACGTGACTTGTAGTAAGTCAGAAAGTGAAAGACACATATCATATCATATCACTTAGAGGTGTTACCTAAAATAGATAGCAGGGCAGTTATTTCCACTGAGAAGTGCAATCACAGGTTCATTAAACAAGCTTATGGTTCACCAATGGAAAGGTGTGAGGATTGGTTTCATTACGATATCGGGGTTAACAGACCTATACAAACAGAGGTGACATATATAATCACCAAAGACCTATGGAATACCAAGAGAAGACTACTCAACATTCTGTCATAACGTACATGGGTAAAGGATCCCAGGAAGAACAGACATCTGTATATGTGTAAAAGAACCACATCTTCGACACCTACAATAAGCCAAACATTGTAATCATACTTGCTGTAATAAAAAATAAAAAATTAAATTAAAAATACGAACAAGAAGTAGGGAGACAAACTTGAGGGGCTTTCTCCTGGCACATTCCATTCTAAATTCCAATCTAGAACATGACTTCCATTGAGGCTCTGTTGCCCTAGTAACCAGATTTGGTAAGGGAGAACTGCTGCCACCTTGTGGCCGTTTCACACAACAGCAGCTTTAATCCCAGCGCTAATGGTCAGTTGATATTCAAAATCTTTGCAGGCCTGTAAATGACACCTGCCCTGAAAACAAATCCTGGGGTCACATATCGACCAAAAAATTCAAAGGACGTCCATATTTCAAAACGACCGTTTCAAAAGGCATATTTTATGCACATTAGTGTTCTGCTTCTTTGTCTTTCTTTCTTTTTTGGTTAAAAAGACGGGAATGGAAAAAGGCATCCCTCAGAATGGGCGAAAATAGTTGCAAACGAATCAATGGACAAAGGTTTAATCTCCAATATATATAAACAGCTCATGCACCTTAATGTTAAAAAAACAAAAAACCCAATACAAAAATGGGCAGAAGATCTAAAGAGACGTTTCTTCAAAGAAGACACAGAGAGGGCCAAGACGCACATGAAAAGCTGCTCAAGAGCACTAATTATTAGAGAAATGCAAATCAAAAGTACAATGAGGTATCCCCTCACACCTGTTAGAATCGGCATCATCAGAAAATCTACAAACAACAAATTCTGGGGAGGGTGTGGACAAAAGGAACCCTCTTCCACTATTGGTGGGAATGTAAATTGATACAGTCACTATGGAGAACAGTATGGAGTTTCCTTAAAAACACTAGAAATAGAATTACCATCTGATCCAGCAATCCCACTTCTGGGCATATACCCAGAGAAAACCATAAATCAAAAAGGCACATTCACCACGATGTTCATTGCAGCACTATTTACAATAGCCAGGTAATGGAAGCAACCTAAATGCCCACAGACAGATGAATGGATAAAGATGGGGTACATATATAAAATGGAATATTACTCGGCCATAAAAAGGAATGAAACTGGGTCATTTGTAGAGACATCGATGGATCTAGAGACTGTCATACAGAATGAAGTAAGTCAGAAAGAGGAAAACAAATATTGTATATTAATGCATATATGTGGAACCTAAAAAAATGATACAGATGAACTGGTTTGCAGGGAAGAAATAGAGACGCAGAGGTAGAGAAGAAACGTATGGACACCAAGTGTGGGAAGCCATGGGGTGGTGGTGGTGGGATGAGTTGGGAGATTGGGATTGACCTGTATACATGTATATGCATAAAATACATAAGTGATAATAACCTGCTGTATAAAAAAGTAAATAAAATTAAATTTAAAAATTAAAAAAAATAAAACTTAAAACTAAAACAGAAAAAAGTTCTTCCCTTCACACAGATGTATTTATAGAAATGAATTATTTCCACGCTTATATCTATAAATACATAAAAGAGGAATAAAATCTAAGTTGAACCATAAACGAAAAAATACCTGAACCCACCAGTTATACAGAGGAAAACCCTATCAGGGCACTTGCTCCAGCGGTAAACAATTCTGAAATTGGTCAGAGGTGTGGAATCATCACCCATCCAGCCAGCAACCCACCCCCCACGCAAGGAGCGTCCTCATTGCAAAGCTGGGAGACCGTGCCGAGGCATCTCTGAATAAAGGTGAGCTGAGCCCCAGTCCAGCTGCTGCTGAACTGTTCCCACCCTTCCCAGGTAAAACACCTGAATATGTACAAGGGCTTGAAAGCCTAGAGGAAGGGCCGCGGAGCCACACCAGCGACAGCACGCAGGCCAACATGGTGACTGCAGGTCAGCCAAGGTTGTCCTGGCCCCGTGCGCTCTTCCGGAAGCTTTCCATTATCCTGCCTGAGATACCCCTCCTGTCCCGGTCCCCACTGATTTTTCCTTCCTCACCTCTGTCCGGAGAGAAATTCCAGCGGAAGGTATGGGTGACACATCCTCTTCTTTACAGGTGGCAGCCTGGCAACTCCTGCAGAAAGGCCAGCAGAACCCCACTCACACCAGGCCACCAACAAAGCTGGGGCCCCTATTTCCCTCCCACCAGCTCAGCCCCGAGACTGCTGACGGGGCAGAGAATATGGAGTCAGGCACAGCTTCAGGGGCTATTGCCGCCTGGAGCGCTGTTTATATTGACCTCAACCAGGCACACCTGGGGAGGGCCGGCCGGCAGGGTAAGGCTGCCCAGGTCAGCTAATCCACAACCCTCAGGGAATCACATTGTTGAAAATGGACCTCGCTAAGGCAGAATAGAAGCCAAGGAAAATAAGGACACAATGCCATTTGCAGCACCGTAGATGAGTCTAGAGGTAATCACGTGACTTGTAGTAAGTCAGAAAGTGAAAGACACATATCATATCATATCACTTAGAGGTGTTACCTAAAATAGATAGCAGGGCAGTTATTTCCACTGAGAAGTGCAATCACAGGTTCATTAAACAAGCTTATGGTTCACCAATGGAAAGGTGTGAGGATTGGTTTCATTACGATATCGGGGTTAACAGACCTATACAAACAGAGGTGACATATATAATCACCAAAGACCTATGGAATACCAAGAGAAGACTACTCAACATTCTGTCATAACGTACATGGGTAAAGGATCCCAGGAAGAACAGACATCTGTATATGTGTAAAAGAACCACATCTTCGACACCTACAATAAGCCAAACATTGTAATCATACTTGCTGTAATAAAAAATAAAAAATTAAATTAAAAATACGAACAAGAAGTAGGGAGACAAACTTGAGGGGCTTTCTCCTGGCACATTCCATTCTAAATTCCAATCTAGAACACGACTTCCATTGAGGCTCTGTTGCCCTAGTAACCAGATTTGGTAAGGGAGAACTGCTGCCACCTTGTGGCCGTTTCACACAACAGCAGCTTTAATCCCAGCGCTAATGGTCAGTTGATATTCAAAATCTTTGCAGGCCTGTAAATGACACCTGCCCTGAAAACAAATCCTGGGGTCACATATCGACCAAAAAATTCAAAGGACGTCCATATTTCAAAACGACCGTTTCAAAAGGCATATTTTATGCACATTAGTGTTCTGCTTCTTTGTCTTTCTTTCTTTTTTGGTTAAAAAGACGGGAATGGAAAAAGGCATCCCTCAGAATGGGCGAAAATAGTTGCAAACGAATCAATGGACAAAGGTTTAATCTCCAATATATATAAACAGCTCATGCACCTTAATGTTAAAAAAACAAAAAACCCAATACAAAAATGGGCAGAAGATCTAAAGAGACGTTTCTTCAAAGAAGACACAGAGAGGGCCAAGACGCACATGAAAAGCTGCTCAAGAGCACTAATTATTAGAGAAATGCAAATCAAAAGTACAATGAGGTATCCCCTCACACCTGTTAGAATCGGCATCATCAGAAAATCTACAAACAACAAATTCTGGGGAGGGTGTGGACAAAAGGAACCCTCTTCCACTATTGGTGGGAATGTAAATTGATACAGTCACTATGGAGAACAGTATGGAGTTTCCTTAAAAACACTAGAAATAGAATTACCATCTGATCCAGCAATCCCACTTCTGGGCATATACCCAGAGAAAACCATAAATCAAAAAGGCACATTCACCACGATGTTCATTGCAGCACTATTTACAATAGCCAGGTAATGGAAGCAACCTAAATGCCCACAGACAGATGAATGGATAAAGATGGGGTACATATATAAAATGGAATATTACTCGGCCATAAAAAGGAATGAAACTGGGTCATTTGTAGAGACATCGATGGATCTAGAGACTGTCATACAGAATGAAGTAAGTCAGAAAGAGGAAAACAAATATTGTATATTAATGCATATATGTGGAACCTAAAAAAATGATACAGATGAACTGGTTTGCAGGGAAGAAATAGAGACGCAGAGGTAGAGAAGAAACGTATGGACACCAAGTGTGGGAAGCCATGGGGTGGTGGTGGTGGGATGAGTTGGGAGATTGGGATTGACCTGTATACATGTATATGCATAAAATACATAAGTGATAATAACCTGCTGTATAAAAAAGTAAATAAAATTAAATTTAAAAATTAAAAAAAATAAAACTTAAAACTAAAACAGAAAAAAGTTCTTCCCTTCACACAGATGTATTTATAGAAATGAATTATTTCCACGCTTATATCTATAAATACATAAAAGAGGAATAAAATCTAAGTTGAACCATAAACGACAAAATACCTGAACCCACCAGTTATACAGAGGAAAACCCTATCAGGGCACTTGCTCCAGCGGTAAACAATTCTGAAATTGGTCAGAGGTGTGGAATCATCACCCATCCAGCCAGCAACCCACCCCCCACGCAAGGAGCGTCCTCATTGCAAAGCTGGGAGACCGTGCCGAGGCATCTCTGAATAAAGGTGAGCTGAGCCCCAGTCCAGCTGCTGCTGAACTGTTCCCACCCTTCCCAGGTAAAACACCTGAATATGTACAAGGGCTTGAAAGCCTAGAGGAAGGGCCGCGGAGCCACACCAGCGACAGCACGCAGGCCAACATGGTGACTGCAGGTCAGCCAAGGTTGTCCTGGCCCCGTGCGCTCTTCCGGAAGCTTTCCATTATCCTGCCTGAGATACCCCTCCTGTCCCGGTCCCCACTGATTTTTCCTTCCTCACCTCTGTCCGGAGAGAAATTCCAGCGGAAGGTATGGGTGACACATCCTCTTCTTTACAGGTGGCAGCCTGGCAACTCCTGCAGAAAGGCCAGCAGAACCCCACTCACACCAGGCCACCAACAAAGCTGGGGCCCCTATTTCCCTCCCACCAGCTCAGCCCCGAGACTGCTGACGGGGCAGAGAATATGGAGTCAGGCACAGCTTCAGGGGCTATTGCCGCCTGGAGCGCTGTTTATATTGACCTCAACCAGGCACACCTGGGGAGGGCCGGCCGGCAGGGTAAGGCTGCCCAGGTCAGCTAATCCACAACCCTCAGGGAATCACATTGTTGAAAATGGACCTCGCTAAGGCAGAATAGAAGCCAAGGAAAATAAGGACACAATGCCATTTGCAGCACCGTAGATGAGTCTAGAGGTAATCACGTGACTTGTAGTAAGTCAGAAAGTGAAAGACACATATCATATCATATCACTTAGAGGTGTTACCTAAAATAGATAGCAGGGCAGTTATTTCCACTGAGAAGTGCAATCACAGGTTCATTAAACAAGCTTATGGTTCACCAATGGAAAGGTGTGAGGATTGGTTTCATTACGATATCGGGGTTAACAGACCTATACAAACAGAGGTGACATATATAATCACCAAAGACCTATGGAATACCAAGAGAAGACTACTCAACATTCTGTCATAACGTACATGGGTAAAGGATCCCAGGAAGAACAGACATCTGTATATGTGTAAAAGAACCACATCTTCGACACCTACAATAAGCCAAACATTGTAATCATACTTGCTGTAATAAAAAATAAAAAATTAAATTAAAAATACGAACAAGAAGTAGGGAGACAAACTTGAGGGGCTTTCTCCTGGCACATTCCATTCTAAATTCCAATCTAGAACACGACTTCCATTGAGGCTCTGTTGCCCTAGTAACCAGATTTGGTAAGGGAGAACTGCTGCCACCTTGTGGCCGTTTCACACAACAGCAGCTTTAATCCCAGCGCTAATGGTCAGTTGATATTCAAAATCTTTGCAGGCCTGTAAATGACACCTGCCCTGAAAACAAATCCTGGGGTCACATATCGACCAAAAAATTCAAAGGACGTCCATATTTCAAAACGACCGTTTCAAAAGGCATATTTTATGCACATTAGTGTTCTGCTTCTTTGTCTTTCTTTCTTTTTTGGTTAAAAAGACGGGAATGGAAAAAGGCATCCCTCAGAATGGGCGAAAATAGTTGCAAACGAATCAATGGACAAAGGTTTAATCTCCAATATATATAAACAGCTCATGCACCTTAATGTTAAAAAAACAAAAAACCCAATACAAAAATGGGCAGAAGATCTAAAGAGACGTTTCTTCAAAGAAGACACAGAGAGGGCCAAGACGCACATGAAAAGCTGCTCAAGAGCACTAATTATTAGAGAAATGCAAATCAAAAGTACAATGAGGTATCCCCTCACACCTGTTAGAATCGGCATCATCAGAAAATCTACAAACAACAAATTCTGGGGAGGGTGTGGACAAAAGGAACCCTCTTCCACTATTGGTGGGAATGTAAATTGATACAGTCACTATGGAGAACAGTATGGAGTTTCCTTAAAAACACTAGAAATAGAATTACCATCTGATCCAGCAATCCCACTTCTGGGCATATACCCAGAGAAAACCATAAATCAAAAAGGCACATTCACCACGATGTTCATTGCAGCACTATTTACAATAGCCAGGTAATGGAAGCAACCTAAATGCCCACAGACAGATGAATGGATAAAGATGGGGTACATATATAAAATGGAATATTACTCGGCCATAAAAAGGAATGAAACTGGGTCATTTGTAGAGACATCGATGGATCTAGAGACTGTCATACAGAATGAAGTAAGTCAGAAAGAGGAAAACAAATATTGTATATTAATGCATATATGTGGAACCTAAAAAAATGATACAGATGAACTGGTTTGCAGGGAAGAAATAGAGACGCAGAGGTAGAGAAGAAACGTATGGACACCAAGTGTGGGAAGCCATGGGGTGGTGGTGGTGGGATGAGTTGGGAGATTGGGATTGACCTGTATACATGTATATGCATAAAATACATAAGTGATAATAACCTGCTGTATAAAAAAGTAAATAAAATTAAATTTAAAAATTAAAAGAAATAAAACTTAAAACTAAAACAGAAAAAAGTTCTTCCCTTCACACAGATGTATTTATAGAAATGAATTATTTCCATGCTTATATCTATAAATACATAAAAGAGGAATAAAATCTAAGTTGAACCATAAACGAAAAAATACCTGAACCCACCAGTTATACAGAGGAAAACCCTATCAGGGCACTTGCTCCAGCGGTAAACAATTCTGAAATTGGTCAGAGGTGTGGAATCATCACCCATCCAGCCAGCAACCCACCCCCCACACAAGGAGCGTCCTCATTGCAAAGCTGGGAGACCGTGCCGAGGCATCTCTGAATAAAGGTGAGCTGAGCCCCAGTCCAGCTGCTGCTGCACTGTTCCCACCCTTCCCAGGTAAAACACCTGAATATGTACAAGGGCTTGAAAGCCTAGAGGAAGGGCCGTGGAGCCACACCAGCAACAGCACACAGGCCAACATGGTGACTGCAGGTCAGCCAAGGTTGTCCTGGCCCCGTGCGCTCTTCCGGAAGCTTTCCATTATCCTGCCTGAGATACCCCTCCTGTCCCGGTCCCCACTGATTTTTCCTTCCTCACCTCTGTCCGGAGAGAAATTCCAGCGGAAGGTATGGGTGACACATCCTCTTCTTTACAGGTGGCAGCCTGGCAACTCCTGCAGAAAGGCCTGCAGAACCCCACTCACACCAGGCCACCAACAAAGCTGGGGCCCCTATTTCCCTCCCACCAGCTCAGCCCCGAGACTGCTGACGGGGCAGAGAATATGGAGTCAGGCACAGCTTCAGGGGCTATTGCCGCCTGGAGCGCTGTTTATATTGACCTCAACCAGGCACACCTGGGGAGGGCCGGCCGGCAGGGTAAGGCTGCCCAGGTCAGCTAATCCACAACCCTCAGGGAATCACATTGTTGAAAATGGACCTCGCTAAGGCAGAATAGAAGCCAAGGAAAATAAGGACACAATGCCATTTGCAGCACCGTAGATGAGTCTAGAGGTAATCACGTGACTTGTAGTAAGTCAGAAAGTGAAAGACACATATCATATCATATCACTTAGAGGTGTTACCTAAAATAGATAGCAGGGCAGTTATTTCCACTGAGAAGTGCAATCACAGGTTCATTAAACAAGCTTATGGTTCACCAATGGAAAGGTGTGAGGATTGGTTTCATTACGATATCGGGGTTAACAGACATATACAAACAGAGGTGACATATATAATCACCAAAGACCTATGGAATACCAAGAGAAGACTACTCAACATTCTGTCATAACGTACATGGGTAAAGGATCCCAGGAAGAACAGACATCTGTATATGTGTAAAAGAACCACATCTTCGACACCTACAATAAGCCAAACATTGTAATCATACTTGCTGTAATAAGAAATAAAAAATTAAATTAAAAATACGAACAAGAAGTAGGGAGACAAACTTGAGGGGCTTTCTCCTGGCACATTCCATTCTAAATTCCAATCTAGAACACGACTTCCATTGAGGCTCTGTTGCCCTAGTAACCAGATTTGGTAAGGGAGAACTGCTGCCACCTTGTGGCCGTTTCACACAACAGCAGGTTTAATCCCAGCGCTAATGGTCACTTGATATTCAAAATCATTGCAGGCCTGTAAATGACACCTGCCCTGAAAACAAATCCTGGGGTCACATATCGACCAAAAAATTCAAAGGACTTCCATATTTCAAAACGACCGTTTCAAAAGGCATATTTTATGCACATTAGTGTTCTGCTTCTTTGTCTTTCTTTCTTTTTTGGTTAAAAAGACGGGAATGGAAAAAGGCATCCCTCAGAATGGGCGAAAATAGTTGCAAAGGAATCAATGGACAAAGGTTTAATCTCCAATATATATAAACAGCTCATGCACCTTAATGTTAAAAAAACAAAAAACCCAATACAAAAATGGGCAGAAGATCTAAAGAGACGTTTCTTCAAAGAAGACACAGAGAGGGCCAAGACGCACATGAAAAGCTGCTCAAGAGCACTAATTATTAGAGAAATGCAAATCAAAAGTACAATGAGGTATCCCCTCACACCTGTTAGAATCGGCATCATCAGAAAATCTACAAACAACAAATTCTGGGGAGGGTGTGGACAAAAGGAACCCTCTTCCACTATTGGTGGGAATGTAAATTGATACAGTCACTATGGAGAACAGTATGGAGTTTCCTTAAAAACACTAGAAATAGAATTACCATCTGATCCAGCAATCCCACTTCTGGGCATATACCCAGAGAAAACCATAAATCAAAAAGGCACATTCACCACGATGTTCATTGCAGCACTATTTACAATAGCCAGGTAATGGAAGCAACCTAAATGCCCACAGACAGATGAATGGATAAAGATGGGGTACATATATAAAATGGAATATTACTCGGCCATAAAAAGGAATGAAACTGGGTCATTTGTAGAGACATCGATGGATCTAGAGACTGTCATACAGAATGAAGTAAGTCAGAAAGAGGAAAACAAATATTGTATATTAATGCATATATGTGGAACCTAAAAAAATGATACAGATGAACTGGTTTGCAGGGAAGAAATAGAGACGCAGAGGTAGAGAAGAAACGTATGGACACCAAGTGTGGGAAGCCATGGGGTGGTGGTGGTGGGATGAGTTGGGAGATTGGGATTGACCTGTATACATGTATATGCATAAAATACATAAGTGATAATAACCTGCTGTATAAAAAAGTAAATAAAATTAAATTTAAAAATTAAAAAAAATAAAACTTAAAACTAAAACAGAAAAAAGTTCTTCCCTTCACACAGATGTATTTATAGAAATGAATTATTTCCATGCTTATATCTATAAATACATAAAAGAGGAATAAAATCTAAGTTGAACCATAAACGAAAAAATACCTGAACCCACCAGTTATACAGAGGAAAACCCTATCAGGGCACTTGCTCCAGCGGTAAACAATTCTGAAATTGGTCAGAGGTGTGGAATCATCACCCATCCAGCCAGCAACCCACCCCCCACGCAAGGAGCGTCCTCATTGCAAAGCTGGGAGACCGTGCCGAGGCATCTCTGAATAAAGGTGAGCTGAGCCCCAGTCCAGCTGCTGCTGAACTGTTCCCACCCTTCCCAGGTAAAACACCTGAATATGTACAAGGGCTTGAAAGCCTAGAGGAAGGGCCGCGGAGCCACACCAGCGACAGCACGCAGGCCAACATGGTGACTGCAGGTCAGCCAAGGTTGTCCTGGCCCCGTGCGCTCTTCCGGAAGCTTTCCATTATCCTGCCTGAGATACCCCTCCTGTCCCGGTCCCCACTGATTTTTCCTTCCTCACCTCTGTCCGGAGAGAAATTCCAGCGGAAGGTATGGGTGACACATCCTCTTCTTTACAGGTGGCAGCCTGGCAACTCCTGCAGAAAGGCCAGCAGAACCCCACTCACACCAGGCCACCAACAAAGCTGTGGCCCCTATTTCCCTCCCACCAGCTCAGCCCCGAGACTGCTGACGGGGCAGAGAATATGGAGTCAGGCACAGCTTCAGGGGCTATTGCCGCCTGGAGCGCTGTTTATATTGACCTCAACCAGGCACACCTGGGGAGGGCCGGCCGGCAGGGTAAGGCTGCCCAGGTCAGCTAATCCACAACCCTCAGGGAATCACATTGTTGAAAATGGACCTCGCTAAGGCAGAATAGAAGCCAAGGAAAATAAGGACACAATGCCATTTGCAGCACCGTAGATGAGTCTAGAGGTAATCACGTGACTTGTAGTAAGTCAGAAAGTGAAAGACACATATCATATCATATCACTTAGAGGTGTTACCTAAAATAGATAGCAGGGCAGTTATTTCCACTGAGAAGTGCAATCACAGGTTCATTAAACAAGCTTATGGTTCACCAATGGAAAGGTGTGAGGATTGGTTTCATTACGATATCGGGGTTAACAGACATATACAAACAGAGGTGACATATATAATCACCAAAGACCTATGGAATACCAAGAGAAGACTACTCAACATTCTGTCATAACGTACATGGGTAAAGGATCCCAGGAAGAACAGACATCTGTATATGTGTAAAAGAACCACATCTTCGACACCTACAATAAGCCAAACATTGTAATCATACTTGCTGTAATAAAAAATAAAAAATTAAATTAAAAATACGAACAAGAAGTAGGGAGACAAACTTGAGGGGCTTTCTCCTGGCACATTCCATTCTAAATTCCAATCTAGAACACGACTTCCATTGAGGCTCTGTTGCCCTAGTAACCAGATTTGGTAAGGGAGAACTGCTGCCACCTTGTGGCCGTTTCACACAACAGCAGGTTTAATCCCAGCGCTAATGGTCACTTGATATTCAAAATCATTGCAGGCCTGTAAATGACACCTGCCCTGAAAACAAATCCTGGGGTCACATATCGACCAAAAAATTCAAAGGACTTCCATATTTCAAAACGACCGTTTCAAAAGGCATATTTTATGCACATTAGTGTTCTGCTTCTTTGTCTTTCTTTCTTTTTTGGTTAAAAAGACGGGAATGGAAAAAGGCATCCCTCAGAATGGGCGAAAATAGTTGCAAAGGAATCAATGGACAAAGGTTTAATCTCCAATATATATAAACAGCTCATGCACCTTAATGTTAAAAAAACAAAAAACCCAATACAAAAATGGGCAGAAGATCTAAAGAGACGTTTCTTCAAAGAAGACACAGAGAGGGCCAAGACGCACATGAAAAGCTGCTCAAGAGCACTAATTATTAGAGAAATGCAAATCAAAAGTACAATGAGGTATCCCCTCACACCTGTTAGAATCGGCATCATCAGAAAATCTACAAACAACAAATTCTGGGGAGGGTGTGGACAAAAGGAACCCTCTTCCACTATTGGTGGGAATGTAAATTGATACAGTCACTATGGAGAACAGTATGGAGTTTCCTTAAAAACACTAGAAATAGAATTACCATCTGATCCAGCAATCCCACTTCTGGGCATATACCCAGAGAAAACCATAAATCAAAAAGGCACATTCACCACGATGTTCATTGCAGCACTATTTACAATAGCCAGGTAATGGAAGCAACCTAAATGCCCACAGACAGATGAATGGATAAAGATGGGGTACATATATAAAATGGAATATTACTCGGCCATAAAAAGGAATGAAACTGGGTCATTTGTAGAGACATCGATGGATCTAGAGACTGTCATACAGAATGAAGTAAGTCAGAAAGAGGAAAACAAATATTGTATATTAATGCATATATGTGGAACCTAAAAAAATGATACAGATGAACTGGTTTGCAGGGAAGAAATAGAGACGCAGAGGTAGAGAAGAAACGTATGGACACCAAGTGTGGGAAGCCATGGGGTGGTGGTGGTGGGATGAGTTGGGAGATTGGGATTGACCTGTATACATGTATATGCATAAAATACATAAGTGATAATAACCTGCTGTATAAAAAAGTAAATAAAATTAAATTTAAAAATTAAAAAAAATAAAACTTAAAACTAAAACAGAAAAAAGTTCTTCCCTTCACACAGATGTATTTATAGAAATGAATTATTTCCATGCTTATATCTATAAATACATAAAAGAGGAATAAAATCTAAGTTGAACCATAAACGAAAAAATACCTGAACCCACCAGTTATACAGAGGAAAACCCTATCAGGGCACTTGCTCCAGCGGTAAACAATTCTGAAATTGGTCAGAGGTGTGGAATCATCACCCATCCAGCCAGCAACCCACCCCCCACGCAAGGAGCGTCCTCATTGCAAAGCTGGGAGACCGTGCCGAGGCATCTCTGAATAAAGGTGAGCTGAGCCCCAGTCCAGCTGCTGCTGAACTGTTCCCACCCTTCCCAGGTAAAACACCTGAATATGTACAAGGGCTTGAAAGCCTAGAGGAAGGGCCGCGGAGCCACACCAGCGACAGCACGCAGGCCAACATGGTGACTGCAGGTCAGCCAAGGTTGTCCTGGCCCCGTGCGCTCTTCCGGAAGCTTTCCATTATCCTGCCTGAGATACCCCTCCTGTCCCGGTCCCCACTGATTTTTCCTTCCTCACCTCTGTCCGGAGAGAAATTCCAGCGGAAGGTATGGGTGACACATCCTCTTCTTTACAGGTGGCAGCCTGGCAACTCCTGCAGAAAGGCCAGCAGAACCCCACTCACACCAGGCCACCAACAAAGCTGGGGCCCCTATTTCCCTCCCACCAGCTCAGCCCCGAGACTGCTGACGGGGCAGAGAATATGGAGTCAGGCACAGCTTCAGGGGCTATTGCCGCCTGGAGCGCTGTTTATATTGACCTCAACCAGGCACACCTGGGGAGGGCCGGCCGGCAGGGTAAGGCTGCCCAGGTCAGCTAATCCACAACCCTCAGGGAATCACATTGTTGAAAATGGACCTCGCTAAGGCAGAATAGAAGCCAAGGAAAATAAGGACACAATGCCATTTGCAGCACCGTAGATGAGTCTAGAGGTAATCACGTGACTTGTAGTAAGTCAGAAAGTGAAAGACACATATCATATCATATCACTTAGAGGTGTTACCTAAAATAGATAGCAGGGCAGTTATTTCCACTGAGAAGTGCAATCACAGGTTCATTAAACAAGCTTATGGTTCACCAATGGAAAGGTGTGAGGATTGGTTTCATTACGATATCGGGGTTAACAGACATATACAAACAGAGGTGACATATATAATCACCAAAGACCTATGGAATACCAAGAGAAGACTACTCAACATTCTGTCATAACGTACATGGGTAAAGGATCCCAGGAAGAACAGACATCTGTATATGTGTAAAAGAACCACATCTTCGACACCTACAATAAGCCAAACATTGTAATCATACTTGCTGTAATAAAAAATAAAAAATTAAATTAAAAATACGAACAAGAAGTAGGGAGACAAACTTGAGGGGCTTTCTCCTGGCACATTCCATTCTAAATTCCAATCTAGAACACGACTTCCATTGAGGCTCTGTTGCCCTAGTAACCAGATTTGGTAAGGGAGAACTGCTGCCACCTTGTGGCCGTTTCACACAACAGCAGGTTTAATCCCAGCGCTAATGGTCACTTGATATTCAAAATCATTGCAGGCCTGTAAATGACACCTGCCCTGAAAACAAATCCTGGGGTCACATATCGACCAAAAAATTCAAAGGACTTCCATATTTCAAAACGACCGTTTCAAAAGGCATATTTTATGCACATTAGTGTTCTGCTTCTTTGTCTTTCTTTCTTTTTTGGTTAAAAAGACGGGAATGGAAAAAGGCATCCCTCAGAATGGGCGAAAATAGTTGCAAAGGAATCAATGGACAAAGGTTTAATCTCCAATATATATAAACAGCTCATGCACCTTAATGTTAAAAAAACAAAAAACCCAATACAAAAATGGGCAGAAGATCTAAAGAGACGTTTCTTCAAAGAAGACACAGAGAGGGCCAAGACGCACATGAAAAGCTGCTCAAGAGCACTAATTATTAGAGAAATGCAAATCAAAAGTACAATGAGGTATCCCCTCACACCTGTTAGAATCGGCATCATCAGAAAATCTACAAACAACAAATTCTGGGGAGGGTGTGGACAAAAGGAACCCTCTTCCACTATTGGTGGGAATGTAAATTGATACAGTCACTATGGAGAACAGTATGGAGTTTCCTTAAAAACACTAGAAATAGAATTACCATCTGATCCAGCAATCCCACTTCTGGGCATATACCCAGAGAAAACCATAAATCAAAAAGGCACATTCACCACGATGTTCATTGCAGCACTATTTACAATAGCCAGGTAATGGAAGCAACCTAAATGCCCACAGACAGATGAATGGATAAAGATGGGGTACATATATAAAATGGAATATTACTCGGCCATAAAAAGGAATGAAACTGGGTCATTTGTAGAGACATCGATGGATCTAGAGACTGTCATACAGAATGAAGTAAGTCAGAAAGAGGAAAACAAATATTGTATATTAATGCATATATGTGGAACCTAAAAAAATGATACAGATGAACTGGTTTGCAGGGAAGAAATAGAGACGCAGAGGTAGAGAAGAAACGTATGGACACCAAGTGTGGGAAGCCATGGGGTGGTGGTGGTGGGATGAGTTGGGAGATTGGGATTGACCTGTATACATGTATATGCATAAAATACATAAGTGATAATAACCTGCTGTATAAAAAAGTAAATAAAATTAAATTTAAAAATTAAAAAAAATAAAACTTAAAACTAAAACAGAAAAAAGTTCTTCCCTTCACACAGATGTATTTATAGAAATGAATTATTTCCATGCTTATATCTATAAATACATAAAAGAGGAATAAAATCTAAGTTGAACCATAAACGAAAAAATACCTGAACCCACCAGTTATACAGAGGAAAACCCTATCAGGGCACTTGCTCCAGCGGTAAACAATTCTGAAATTGGTCAGAGGTGTGGAATCATCACCCATCCAGCCAGCAACCCACCCCCCACGCAAGGAGCGTCCTCATTGCAAAGCTGGGAGACCGTGCCGAGGCATCTCTGAATAAAGGTGAGCTGAGCCCCAGTCCAGCTGCTGCTGAACTGTTCCCACCCTTCCCAGGTAAAACACCTGAATATGTACAAGGGCTTGAAAGCCTAGAGGAAGGGCCGCGGAGCCACACCAGCGACAGCACGCAGGCCAACATGGTGACTGCAGGTCAGCCAAGGTTGTCCTGGCCCCGTGCGCTCTTCCGGAAGCTTTCCATTATCCTGCCTGAGATACCCCTCCTGTCCCGGTCCCCACTGATTTTTCCTTCCTCACCTCTGTCCGGAGAGAAATTCCAGCGGAAGGTATGGGTGACACATCCTCTTCTTTACAGGTGGCAGCCTGGCAACTCCTGCAGAAAGGCCAGCAGAACCCCACTCACACCAGGCCACCAACAAAGCTGGGGCCCCTATTTCCCTCCCACCAGCTCAGCCCCGAGACTGCTGACGGGGCAGAGAATATGGAGTCAGGCACAGCTTCAGGGGCTATTGCCGCCTGGAGCGCTGTTTATATTGACCTCAACCAGGCACACCTGGGGAGGGCCGGCCGGCAGGGTAAGGCTGCCCAGGTCAGCTAATCCACAACCCTCAGGGAATCACATTGTTGAAAATGGACCTCGCTAAGGCAGAATAGAAGCCAAGGAAAATAAGGACACAATGCCATTTGCAGCACCGTAGATGAGTCTAGAGGTAATCACGTGACTTGTAGTAAGTCAGAAAGTGAAAGACACATATCATATCATATCACTTAGAGGTGTTACCTAAAATAGATAGCAGGGCAGTTATTTCCACTGAGAAGTGCAATCACAGGTTCATTAAACAAGCTTATGGTTCACCAATGGAAAGGTGTGAGGATTGGTTTCATTACGATATCGGGGTTAACAGACATATACAAACAGAGGTGACATATATAATCACCAAAGACCTATGGAATACCAAGAGAAGACTACTCAACATTCTGTCATAACGTACATGGGTAAAGGATCCCAGGAAGAACAGACATCTGTATATGTGTAAAAGAACCACATCTTCGACACCTACAATAAGCCAAACATTGTAATCATACTTGCTGTAATAAAAAATAAAAAATTAAATTAAAAATACGAACAAGAAGTAGGGAGACAAACTTGAGGGGCTTTCTCCTGGCACATTCCATTCTAAATTCCAATCTAGAACACGACTTCCATTGAGGCTCTGTTGCCCTAGTAACCAGATTTGGTAAGGGAGAACTGCTGCCACCTTGTGGCCGTTTCACACAACAGCAGCTTTAATCCCAGCGCTAATGGTCAGTTGATATTCAAAATCATTGCAGGCCTGTAAATGACACCTGCCCTGAAAACAAATCCTGGGGTCACATATCGACCAAAAAATTCAAAGGACGTCCATATTTCAAAACGACCGTTTCAAAAGGCATATTTTATGCACATTAGTGTTCTGCTTCTTTGTCTTTCTTTCTTTTTTGGTTAAAAAGACGGGAATGGAAAAAGGCATCCCTCAGAATGGGCGAAAATAGTTGCAAACGAATCAATGGACAAAGGTTTAATCTCCAATATATATAAACAGCTCATGCACCTTAATGTTAAAAAAACAAAAAACCCAATACAAAAATGGGCAGAAGATCTAAAGAGACGTTTCTTCAAAGAAGACACAGAGAGGGCCAAGACGCACATGAAAAGCTGCTCAAGAGCACTAATTATTAGAGAAATGCAAATCAAAAGTACAATGAGGTATCCCCTCACACCTGTTAGAATCGGCATCATCAGAAAATCTACAAACAACAAATTCTGGGGAGGGTGTGGACAAAAGGAACCCTCTTCCACTATTGGTGGGAATGTAAATTGATACAGTCACTATGGAGAACAGTATGGAGTTTCCTTAAAAACACTAGAAATAGAATTACCATCTGATCCAGCAATCCCACTTCTGGGCATATACCCAGAGAAAACCATAAATCAAAAAGGCACATTCACCACGATGTTCATTGCAGCACTATTTACAATAGCCAGGTAATGGAAGCAACCTAAATGCCCACAGACAGATGAATGGATAAAGATGGGGTACATATATAAAATGGAATATTACTCGGCCATAAAAAGGAATGAAACTGGGTCATTTGTAGAGACATCGATGGATCTAGAGACTGTCATACAGAATGAAGTAAGTCAGAAAGAGGAAAACAAATATTGTATATTAATGCATATATGTGGAACCTAAAAAAATGATACAGATGAACTGGTTTGCAGGGAAGAAATAGAGACGCAGAGGTAGAGAAGAAACGTATGGACACCAAGTGTGGGAAGCCATGGGGTGGTGGTGGTGGGATGAGTTGGGAGATTGGGATTGACCTGTATACATGTATATGCATAAAATACATAAGTGATAATAACCTGCTGTATAAAAAAGTAAATAAAATTAAATTTAAAAATTAAAAAAAATAAAACTTAAAACTAAAACAGAAAAAAGTTCTTCCCTTCACACAGATGTATTTATAGAAATGAATTATTTCCATGCTTATATCTATAAATACATAAAAGAGGAATAAAATCTAAGTTGAACCATAAACGAAAAAATACCTGAACCCACCAGTTATACAGAGGAAAACCCTATCAGGGCACTTGCTCCAGCGGTAAACAATTCTGAAATTGGTCAGAGGTGTGGAATCATCACCCATCCAGCCAGCAACCCACCCCCCACGCAAGGAGCGTCCTCATTGCAAAGCTGGGAGACCGTGCCGAGGCATCTCTGAATAAAGGTGAGCTGAGCCCCAGTCCAGCTGCTGCTGAACTGTTCCCACCCTTCCCAGGTAAAACACCTGAATATGTACAAGGGCTTGAAAGCCTAGAGGAAGGGCCGCGGAGCCACACCAGCGACAGCACGCAGGCCAACATGGTGACTGCAGGTCAGCCAAGGTTGTCCTGGCCCCGTGCGCTCTTCCGGAAGCTTTCCATTATCCTGCCTGAGATACCCCTCCTGTCCCGGTCCCCACTGATTTTTCCTTCCTCACCTCTGTCCGGAGAGAAATTCCAGCGGAAGGTATGGGTGACACATCCTCTTCTTTACAGGTGGCAGCCTGGCAACTCCTGCAGAAAGGCCAGCAGAACCCCACTCACACCAGGCCACCAACAAAGCTGGGGCCCCTATTTCCCTCCCACCAGCTCAGCCCCGAGACTGCTGACGGGGCAGAGAATATGGAGTCAGGCACAGCTTCAGGGGCTATTGCCGCCTGGAGCGCTGTTTATATTGACCTCAACCAGGCACACCTGGGGAGGGCCGGCCGGCAGGGTAAGGCTGCCCAGGTCAGCTAATCCACAACCCTCAGGGAATCACATTGTTGAAAATGGACCTCGCTAAGGCAGAATAGAAGCCAAGGAAAATAAGGACACAATGCCATTTGCAGCACCGTAGATGAGTCTAGAGGTAATCACGTGACTTGTAGTAAGTCAGAAAGTGAAAGACACATATCATATCATATCACTTAGAGGTGTTACCTAAAATAGATAGCAGGGCAGTTATTTCCACTGAGAAGTGCAATCACAGGTTCATTAAACAAGCTTATGGTTCACCAATGGAAAGGTGTGAGGATTGGTTTCATTACGATATCGGGGTTAACAGACATATACAAACAGAGGTGACATATATAATCACCAAAGACCTATGGAATACCAAGAGAAGACTACTCAACATTCTGTCATAACGTACATGGGTAAAGGATCCCAGGAAGAACAGACATCTGTATATGTGTAAAAGAACCACATCTTCGACACCTACAATAAGCCAAACATTGTAATCATACTTGCTGTAATAAAAAATAAAAAATTAAATTAAAAATACGAACAAGAAGTAGGGAGACAAACTTGAGGGGCTTTCTCCTGGCACATTCCATTCTAAATTCCAATCTAGAACACGACTTCCATTGAGGCTCTGTTGCCCTAGTAACCAGATTTGGTAAGGGAGAACTGCTGCCACCTTGTGGCCGTTTCACACAACAGCAGCTTTAATCCCAGCGCTAATGGTCAGTTGATATTCAAAATCATTGCAGGCCTGTAAATGACACCTGCCCTGAAAACAAATCCTGGGGTCACATATCGACCAAAAAATTCAAAGGACGTCCATATTTCAAAACGACCGTTTCAAAAGGCATATTTTATGCACATTAGTGTTCTGCTTCTTTGTCTTTCTTTCTTTTTTGGTTAAAAAGACGGGAATGGAAAAAGGCATCCCTCAGAATGGGCGAAAATAGTTGCAAAGGAATCAATGGACAAAGGTTTAATCTCCAATATATATAAACAGCTCATGCACCTTAATGTTAAAAAAACAAAAAACCCAATACAAAAATGGGCAGAAGATCTAAAGAGACGTTTCTTCAAAGAAGACACAGAGAGGGCCAAGACGCACATGAAAAGCTGCTCAAGAGCACTAATTATTAGAGAAATGCAAATCAAAAGTACAATGAGGTATCCCCTCACACCTGTTAGAATCGGCATCATCAGAAAATCTACAAACAACAAATTCTGGGGAGGGTGTGGACAAAAGGAACCCTCTTCCACTATTGGTGGGAATGTAAATTGATACAGTCACTATGGAGAACAGTATGGAGTTTCCTTAAAAACACTAGAAATAGAATTACCATCTGATCCAGCAATCCCACTTCTGGGCATATACCCAGAGAAAACCATAAATCAAAAAGGCACATTCACCACGATGTTCATTGCAGCACTATTTACAATAGCCAGGTAATGGAAGCAACCTAAATGCCCACAGACAGATGAATGGATAAAGATGGGGTACATATATAAAATGGAATATTACTCGGCCATAAAAAGGAATGAAACTGGGTCATTTGTAGAGACATCGATGGATCTAGAGACTGTCATACAGAATGAAGTAAGTCAGAAAGAGGAAAACAAATATTGTATATTAATGCATATATGTGGAACCTAAAAAAATGATACAGATGAACTGGTTTGCAGGGAAGAAATAGAGACGCAGAGGTAGAGAAGAAACGTATGGACACCAAGTGTGGGAAGCCATGGGGTGGTGGTGGTGGGATGAGTTGGGAGATTGGGATTGACCTGTATACATGTATATGCATAAAATACATAAGTGATAATAACCTGCTGTATAAAAAAGTAAATAAAATTAAATTTAAAAATTAAAAAAAATAAAACTTAAAACTAAAACAGAAAAAAGTTCTTCCCTTCACACAGATGTATTTATAGAAATGAATTATTTCCATGCTTATATCTATAAATACATAAAAGAGGAATAAAATCTAAGTTGAACCATAAACGAAAAAATACCTGAACCCACCAGTTATACAGAGGAAAACCCTATCAGGGCACTTGCTCCAGCGGTAAACAATTCTGAAATTGGTCAGAGGTGTGGAATCATCACCCATCCAGCCAGCAACCCACCCCCCACGCAAGGAGCGTCCTCATTGCAAAGCTGGGAGACCGTGCCGAGGCATCTCTGAATAAAGGTGAGCTGAGCCCCAGTCCAGCTGCTGCTGAACTGTTCCCACCCTTCCCAGGTAAAACACCTGAATATGTACAAGGGTTTGAAAGCCTAGACGAAGGGCCGCGGAGCCACACCAGCGACAGCACGCAGGCCAACATGGTGACTGCAGGTCAGCCAAGGATGTCCTGGCCCCGTGCGCTCTTCCGGAAGCTTTCCATTATCCTGCCTGAGATACCCCTCCTGTCCCGGTCCCCACTGATTTTTCCTTCCTCACCTCTGTCCGGAGAGAAATTCCAGCGGAAGGTATGGGTGACACATCCTCTTCTTTACAGGTGGCAGCCTGGCAACTGCTGCAGAAAGGCCAGCAGAACCCCACTCACACCAGGCCACCAACAAAGCTGTGGCCCCTATTTCCCTCCCACCGGCTCTGCCCCGAGACTGCTGACGGGGCAGAGAATATGGAGTCAGGCACAGCTTCAGGGGCTATTGCCGCCTGGAGCGCTGTTTATATTGACCTCAACCAGGCACACCTGGGGAGGGCCGGCCGGCAGGGTAAGGCTGCCCAGGTCAGCTAATCCACAACCCTCAGGGAATCACATTGTTGAAAATGGACCTCGCTAAGGCAGAATAGAAGCCAAGGAAAATAAGGACACAATGCCATTTGCAGCACCGTAGATGAGTCTAGAGGTAATCACGTGACTTGTAGTAAGTCAGAAAGTGAAAGACACATATCATATCATATCACTTAGAGGTGTTACCTAAAATAGATAGCAGGGCAGTTATTTCCACTGAGAAGTGCAATCACAGGTTCATTAAACAAGCTTATGGTTCACCAATGGAAAGGTGTGAGGATTGGTTTCATTACGATATCGGGGTTAACAGACATATACAAACAGAGGTGACATATATAATCAACAAAGACGTATGGAATACCAAGAGAAGACTACTCAACATTCTGTCATAACGTACATGGGTAAAGGATCCCAGGAAGAACAGACATCTGTATATGTGTAAAAGAACCACATCTTCGACACCTACAATAAGCCAAACATTGTAATCATACTTGCTGTAATAAAAAATAAAAAATTAAATTAAAAATACGAACAAGAAGTAGGGAGACAAACTTGAGGGGCTTTCTCCTGGCACATTCCATTCTAAATTCCAATCTAGAACACGACTTCCATTGAGGCTCTGTTGCCCTAGTAACCAGATTTGGTAAGGGAGAACTGCTGCCACCTTGTGGCCGTTTCACACAACAGCAGCTTTAATCCCAGCGCTAATGGTCAGTTGATATTCAAAATCATTGCAGGCCTGTAAATGACACCTGCCCTGAAAACAAATCCTGGGGTCACATATCGACCAAAAAATTCAAAGGACGTCCATATTTCAAAACGACCGTTTCAAAAGGCATATTTTATGCACATTAGTGTTCTGCTTCTTTGTCTTTCTTTCTTTTTTGGTTAAAAAGACGGGAATGGAAAAAGGCATCCCTCAGAATGGGCGAAAATAGTTGCAAAGGAATCAATGGACAAAGGTTTAATCTCCAATATATATAAACAGCTCATGCACCTTAATGTTAAAAAAACAAAAAACCCAATACAAAAATGGGCAGAAGATCTAAAGAGACGTTTCTTCAAAGAAGACACAGAGAGGGCCAAGACGCACATGAAAAGCTGCTCAAGAGCACTAATTATTAGAGAAATGCAAATCAAAAGTACAATGAGGTATCCCCTCACACCTGTTAGAATCGGCATCATCAGAAAATCTACAAACAACAAATTCTGGGGAGGGTGTGGACAAAAGGAACCCTCTTCCACTATTGGTGGGAATGTAAATTGATACAGTCACTATGGAGAACAGTATGGAGTTTCCTTAAAAACACTAGAAATAGAATTACCATCTGATCCAGCAATCCCACTTCTGGGCATATACCCAGAGAAAACCATAAATCAAAAAGGCACATTCACCACGATGTTCATTGCAGCACTATTTACAATAGCCAGGTAATGGAAGCAACCTAAATGCCCACAGACAGATGAATGGATAAAGATGGGGTACATATATAAAATGGAATATTACTCGGCCATAAAAAGGAATGAAACTGGGTCATTTGTAGAGACATCGATGGATCTAGAGACTGTCATACAGAATGAAGTAAGTCAGAAAGAGGAAAACAAATATTGTATATTAATGCATATATGTGGAACCTAAAAAAATGATACAGATGAACTGGTTTGCAGGGAAGAAATAGAGACGCAGAGGTAGAGAAGAAACGTATGGACACCAAGTGTGGGAAGCCATGGGGTGGTGGTGGTGGGATGAGTTGGGAGATTGGGATTGACCTGTATACATGTATATGCATAAAATACATAAGTGATAATAACCTGCTGTATAAAAAAGTAAATAAAATTAAATTTAAAAATTAAGAAAAATAAAACTTAAAACTAAAACAGAAAAAAGTTCTTCCCTTCACACAGATGTATTTATAGAAATGAATTATTTCCATGCTTATATCTATAAATACATAAAAGAGGAATAAAATCTAAGTTGAACCATAAACGAAAAAATACCTGAACCCACCAGTTATACAGAGGAAAACCCTATCAAGGCACTTGCTCCAGCGGTAAACAATTCTGAAATTGGTCAGAGGTGTGGAATCATCACCCATCCAGCCAGCAACCCACCCCCCACGCAAGGAGCGTCCTCATTGCAAAGCTGGGAGACCGTGCCGAGGCATCTCTGAATAAAGGTGAGCTGAGCCCCAGTCCAGCTGCTGCTGAACTGTTCCCACCCTTCCCAGGTAAAACACCTGAATATGTACAAGGGCTTGAAAGCCTAGAGGAAGGGCCGCGGAGCCACACCAGCGACAGCACGCAGGCCAACATGGTGACTGCAGGTCAGCCAAGGTTGTCCTGGCCCCGTGCGCTCTTCCGGAAGCTTTCCATTATCCTGCCTGAGATACCCCTCCTGTCCCGGTCCCCACTGATTTTTCCTTCCTCACCTCTGTCCGGAGAGAAATTCCAGCGGAAGGTATGGGTGACACATCCTCTTCTTTACAGGTGGCAGCCTGGCAACTCCTGCAGAAAGGCCAGCAGAACCCCACTCACACCAGGCCACCAACAAAGCTGTGGCCCCTATTTCCCTCCCACCAGCTCAGCCCCGAGACTGCTGACGGGGCAGAGAATATGGAGTCAGGCACAGCTTCAGGGGCTATTGCCGCCTGGAGCGCTGTTTATATTGACCTCAACCAGGCACACCTGGGGAGGGCCGGCCGGCAGGGTAAGGCTGCCCAGGTCAGCTAATCCACAACCCTCAGGGAATCACATTGTTGAAAATGGACCTCGCTAAGGCAGAATAGAAGCCAAGGAAAATAAGGACACAATGCCATTTGCAGCACCGTAGATGAGTCTAGAGGTAATCACGTGACTTGTAGTAAGTCAGAAAGTGAAAGACACATATCATATCATATCACTTAGAGGTGTTACCTAAAATAGATAGCAGGGCAGTTATTTCCACTGAGAAGTGCAATCACAGGTTCATTAAACAAGCTTATGGTTCACCAATGGAAAGGTGTGAGGATTGGTTTCATTACGATATCGGGGTTAACAGACATATACAAACAGAGGTGACATATATAATCAACAAAGACCTATGGAATACCAAGAGAAGACTACTCAACATTCTGTCATAACGTACATGGGTAAAGGATCCCAGGAAGAACAGACATCTGTATATGTGTAAAAGAACCACATCTTCGACACCTACAATAAGCCAAACATTGTAATCATACTTGCTGTAATAAAAAATAAAAAATTAAATTAAAAATACGAACAAGAAGTAGGGAGACAAACTTGAGGGGCTTTCTCCTGGCACATTCCATTCTAAATTCCAATCTAGAACACGACTTCCATTGAGGCTCTGTTGCCCTAGTAACCAGATTTGGTAAGGGATAACTGCTGCCACCTTGTGGCCGTTTCAAACAACAGCAGCTTTAATCCCAGCGCTAATGGTCAGTTGATATTCAAAATCTTTGCAGGCCTGCAAATGACACCTGCCCTGAAAACAAATCCTGGGGTCACATATCGACCAAAAAATTCAAAGGACGTCCATATTTCAAAACGACCGTTTCAAAAGGCATATTTTATGCACATTAGTGTTCTGCTTCTTTGTCTTTCTTTCTTTTTTGGTTAAAAAGACGGGAATGGAAAAATGCATCCCTCAGAATGGGCGAAAATAGTTGCAAACGAATCAATGGACAAAGGTTTAATCTCCAATATATATAAACAGCTCATGTACCTTAATGTTAAAAAAACAAAAAACCCAATACAAAAATGGGTAGAAGATCTAAAGAGACGTTTCTTCAAAGAAGACACAGAGAGGGCCAAGACGCACATGAAAAGCTGCTCAAGAGCACTAATTATTAGAGAAATGCAAATCAAAACTACAATGAGGTATCCCCTCACACCTGTTAGAATCGGCATCATCAGAAAATCTACAAACAACAAATTCTGGGGAGGGTGTGGACAAAAGGAACCCTCTTCCACTATTGGTGGGAATGTAAATTGATACAGTCACTATGGAGAACAGTATGGAGTTTCCTTAAAAACACTAGAAATAGAATTACCATCTGATCCAGCAATCCCACTTCTGGGCATATACCCAGAGAAAACCATAAATCAAAAAGGCACATTCACCACGATGTTCATTGCAGCACTATTTACAATAGCCAGGTAATGGAAGCAACCTAAATGCCCACAGACAGATGAATGGATAAAGATGGGGTACATATATAAAATGGAATATTACTCGGCCATAAAAAGGAATGAAACTGGGTCATTTGTAGAGACATCGATGGATCTAGAGACTGTCATACAGAATGAAGTAAGTCAGAAAGAGGAAAACAAATATTGTATATTAATGCATATATGTGGAACCTAAAAAAATGATACAGATGAACTGGTTTGCAGGGAAGAAATAGAGACGCAGAGGTAGAGAAGAAACGTATGGACACCAAGTGTGGGAAGCCATGGGGTGGTGGTGGTGGGATGAGTTGGGAGATTGGGATTGACCTGTATACATGTATATGCATAAAATACATAAGTGATAATAACCTGCTGTATAAAAAAGTAAATAAAATTAAATTTAAAAATTAAAAAAAATAAAACTTAAAACTAAAACAGAAAAAAGTTCTTCCCTTCACACAGATGTATTTATAGAAATGAATTATTTCCATGCTTATATCTATAAATACATAAAAGAGGAATAAAATCTAAGTTGAACCATAAACGAAAAAATACCTGAACCCACCAGTTATACAGAGGAAAACCCTATCAGGGCACTTGCTCCAGCGGTAAACAATTCTGAAATTGGTCAGAGGTGTGGAATCATCACCCATCCAGCCAGCAACCCACCCCCCACGCAAGGAGCGTCCTCATTGCAAAGCTGGGAGACCGTGCCGAGGCATCTCTGAATAAAGGTGAGCTGAGCCCCAGTCCAGCTGCTGCTGAACTGTTCCCACCCTTCCCAGGTAAAACACCTGAATATGTACAAGGGCTTGAAAGCCTAGAGGAAGGGCCGCGGAGCCACACCAGCGACAGCACGCAGGCCAACATGGTGACTGCAGGTCAGCCAAGGTTGTCCTGGCCCCGTGCGCTCTTCCGGAAGCTTTCCATTATCCTGCCTGAGATACCCCTCCTGTCCCGGTCCCCACTGATTTTTCCTTCCTCACCTCTGTCCGGAGAGAAATTCCAGCGGAAGGTATGGGTGACACATCCTCTTCTTTACAGGTGGCAGCCTGGCAACTCCTGCAGAAAGGCCAGCAGAACCCCACTCACACCAGGCCACCAACAAAGCTGTGGCCCCTATTTCCCTCCCACCAGCTCAGCCCCGAGACTGCTGACGGGGCAGAGAATATGGAGTCAGGCACAGCTTCAGGGGCTATTGCCGCCTGGAGCGCTGTTTATATTGACCTCAACCAGGCACACCTGGGGAGGGCCGGCCGGCAGGGTAAGGCTGCCCAGGTCAGCTAATCCACAACCCTCAGGGAATCACATTGTTGAAAATGGACCTCGCTAAGGCAGAATAGAAGCCAAGGAAAATAAGGACACAATGCCATTTGCAGCACCGTAGATGAGTCTAGAGGTAATCACGTGACTTGTAGTAAGTCAGAAAGTGAAAGACACATATCATATCATATCACTTAGAGGTGTTACCTAAAATAGATAGCAGGGCAGTTATTTCCACTGAGAAGTGCAATCACAGGTTCATTAAACAAGCTTATGGTTCACCAATGGAAAGGTGTGAGGATTGGTTTCATTACGATATCGGGGTTAACAGACATATACAAACAGAGGTGACATATATAATCACCAAAGACCTATGGAATACCAAGAGAAGACTACTCAACATTCTGTCATAACGTACATGGGTAAAGGATCCCAGGAAGAACAGACATCTGTATATGTGTAAAAGAACCACATCTTCGACACCTACAATAAGCTAAACATTGTAATCATACTTGCTGTAATAAAAAATAAAAAATTAAATTAAAAATACGAACAAGAAGTAGGGAGACAAACTTGAGGGGCTTTCTCCTGGCACATTCCATTCTAAATTTCAATCTAGAACACGACTTCCATTGAGGCTCTGTTGCCCTAGTAACCAGATTTGGTAAGGGAGAACTGCTGCCACCTTGTGGCCGTTTCACACAACAGCAGCTTTAATCCCAGCGCTAATGGTCAGTTGATATTCAAAATCTTTGCAGGCCTGTAAATGACACCTGCCCTGAAAACAAATCCTGGGGTCACATATCGACCAAAAAATTCAAAGGACGTCCATATTTCAAAACGACCGTTTCAAAAGGCATATTTTATGCACATTAGTGTTCTGCTTCTTTGTCTTTCTTTCTTTTTTGGTTAAAAAGACGGGAATGGAAAAAGGCATCCCTCAGAATGGGCGAAAATAGTTGCAAACGAATCAATGGACAAAGGTTTAATCTCCAATATATATAAACAGCTCATGCACCTTAATGTTAAAAAAACAAAAAACCCAATACAAAAATGGGCAGAAGATCTAAAGAGACGTTTCTTCAAAGAAGACACAGAGAGGGCCAAGACGCACATGAAAAGCTGCTCAAGAGCACTAATTATTAGAGAAATGCAAATCAAAACTACAATGAGGTATCCCCTCACACCTGTTAGAATCGGCATCATCAGAAAATCTACAAACAACAAATTCTGGGGAGGGTGTGGACAAAAGGAACCCTCTTCCACTATTGGTGGGAATGTAAATTGATACAGTCACTATGGAGAACAGTATGGAGTTTCCTTAAAAACACTAGAAATAGAATTACCATCTGATCCAGCAATCCCACTTCTGGGCATATACCCAGAGAAAACCATAAATCAAAAAGGCACATTCACCACGATGTTCATTGCAGCACTATTTACAATAGCCAGGTAATGGAAGCAACCTAAATGCCCACAGACAGATGAATGGATAAAGATGGGGTACATATATAAAATGGAATATTACTCGGCCATAAAAAGGAATGAAACTGGGTCATTTGTAGAGACATCGATGGATCTAGAGACTGTCATACAGAATGAAGTAAGTCAGAAAGAGGAAAACAAATATTGTATATTAATGCATATATGTGGAACCTAAAAAAATGATACAGATGAACTGGTTTGCAGGGAAGAAATAGAGACGCAGAGGTAGAGAACAAACGTATGGACACCAAGTGTGGGAGCCATGGGGTGGTGGTGGTGGGATGAGTTGGGAGATTGGGATTGACCTGTATACATGTATATGCATAAAATACATAAGTGATAATAACCTGCTGTATAAAAAAGTAAATAAAATTAAATTTAAAAATTAAAAAAAATAAAACTTAAAACTAAAACAGAAAAAAGTTCTTCCCTTCACACAGATGTATTTATAGAAATGAATTATTTCCATGCTTATATCTATAAATACATAAAAGAGGAATAAAATCTAAGTTGAACCATAAACGAAAAAATACCTGAACCCACCAGTTATACAGAGGAAAACCCTATCAGGGCACTTGCTCCAGCGGTAAACAATTCTGAAATTGGTCAGAGGTGTGGAATCATCACCCATCCAGCCAGCAACCCACCCCCCACGCAAGGAGCGTCCTCATTGCAAAGCTGGGAGACCGTGCCGAGGCATCTCTGAATAAAGGTGAGCTGAGCCCCAGTCCAGCTGCTGCTGAACTGTTCCCACCCTTCCCAGGTAAAACACCTGAATATGTACAAGGGCTTGAAAGCCTAGAGGAAGGGCCGCGGAGCCACACCAGCGACAGCACGCAGGCCAACATGGTGACTGCAGGTCAGCCAAGGTTGTCCTGGCCCCGTGCGCTCTTCCGGAAGCTTTCCATTATCCTGCCTGAGATACCCCTCCTGTCCCGGTCCCCACTGATTTTTCCTTCCTCACCTCTGTCCGGAGAGAAATTCCAGCGGAAGGTATGGGTGACACATCCTCTTCTTTACAGGTGGCAGCCTGGCAACTCCTGCAGAAAGGCCAGCAGAACCCCACTCACACCAGGCCACCAACAAAGCTGTGGCCCCTATTTCCCTCCCACCAGCTCAGCCCCGAGACTGCTGACGGGGCAGAGAATATGGAGTCAGGCACAGCTTCAGGGGCTATTGCCGCCTGGAGCGCTGTTTATATTGACCTCAACCAGGCACACCTGGGGAGGGCCAGCCGGCAGGGTAAGGCTGCCCAGGTCAGCTAATCCACAACCCTCAGGGAATCACATTGTTGAAAATGGACCTCGCTAAGGCAGAATAGAAGCCAAGGAAAATAAGGACACAATGCCATTTGCAGCACCGTAGATGAGTCTAGAGGTAATCACGTGACTTGTAGTAAGTCAGAAAGTGAAAGACACATATCATATCATATCACTTAGAGGTGTTACCTAAAATAGATAGCAGGGCAGTTATTTCCACTGAGAAGTGCAATCACAGGTTCATTAAACAAGCTTATGGTTCACCAATGGAAAGCTGTGAGGATTGGTTTCATTACGATATCGGGGTTAACAGACCTATACAAACAGAGGTGACATATATAATCACCAAAGACCTATGGAATACCAAGAGAAGACTACTCAACATTCTGTCATAACGTACATGGGTAAAGGATCCCAGGAAGAACAGACATCTGTATATGTGTAAAAGAACCACGTCTTCGACACCTACAATAAGCCAAACATTGTAATCATACTTGCTGTAATAAAAAATAAAAAATTAAATTAAAAATACGAACAAGAAGTAGGGAGACAAACTTGAGGGGCTTTCTCCTGGCACATTCCATTCTAAATTCCAATCTAGAACACGACTTCCATTGAGGCTCTGTTGCCCTAGTAACCAGATTTGGTAAGGGAGAACTGCTGCCACCTTGTGCCCGTTTCACACAACAGCAGCTTTAATCCCAGCGCTAATGGTCAGTTGATATTCAAAATCATTGCAGGCCTGTAAATGACACCTGCCCTGAAAACAAATCCTGGGGTCACATATCGACCAAAAAATTCAAAGGACGTCCATATTTCAAAACGACCGTTTCAAAAGGCATATTTTATGCACATTAGTGTTCTGCTTCTTTGTCTTTCTTTCTTTTTTGGTTAAAAAGACGGGAATGGAAAAAGGCATCCCTCAGAATGGGCGAAAATAGTTGCAAACGAATCAATGGACAAAGGTTTAATCTCCAATATATATAAACAGCTCATGCACCTTAATGTTAAAAAAACAAAAAACCCAATACAAAAATGGGCAGAAGATCTAAAGAGACGTTTCTTCAAAGAAGACACAGAGAGGGCCAAGACGCACATGAAAAGCTGCTCAAGAGCACTAATTATTAGAGAAATGCAAATCAAAAGTACAATGAGGTATCCCCTCACACCTGTTAGAATCGGTATCATCAGAAAATCTACAAACAACAAATTCTGGGGAGGGTGTGGACAAAAGGAACCCTCTTCCACTATTGGTGGGAATGTAAATTGATACAGTCACTATAGAGAACAGTATGGAGTTTCCTTAAAAACACTAGAAATAGAATTACCATCTGATCCAGCAATCCCACTTCTGGGCATATACCCAGAGAAAACCATAAATCAAAAAGGCACATTCACCACGATGTTCATTGCAGCACTATTTACAATAGCCAGGTAATGGAAGCAACCTAAATGCCCACAGACAGATGAATGGATAAAGATGGGGTACATATATAAAATGGAATATTACTCGGCCATAAAAAGGAATGAAACTGGGTCATTTGTAGAGACATCGATGGATCTAGAGACTGTCATACAGAATGAAGTAAGTCAGAAAGAGGAAAACAAATATTGTATATTAATGCATATATGTGGAACCTAAAAAAATGATACAGATGAACTGGTTTGCAGGGAAGAAATAGAGACGCAGAGGTAGAGAACAAACGTATGGACACCAAGTGTGGGAAGCCATGGGGTGGTGGTGGTGGGATGAGTTGGGAGATTGGGATTGACCTGTATACATGTATATGCATAAAATACATAAGTGATAATAACCTGCTGTATAAAAAAGTAAATAAAATTAAATTTAAAAATTAAAAAAAATAAAACTTAAAACTGAAACAGAAATAAGTTCTTCCCTTCACACAGATGTATTTATAGAAATGAATTATTTCCATGCTTATATCTATAAATACATAAAAGAGGAATAAAATCTAAGTTGAACCATAAACGAAAAAATACCTGAACCCACCAGTTATACAGAGGAAAACCCTATCAGGGCACTTGCTCCAGCGGTAAACAATTCTGAAATTGGTCAGAGGTGTGGAATCATCACCCATCCAGCCAGCAACCCACCCCCCACGCAAGGAGCGTCCTCATTGCAAAGCTGGGAGACCGTGCCAAGGCATCTCTGAATAAAGGTGAGCTGAGCGCCAGTCCAGCTGCTGCTGAACTGTTCCCACCCTTCCCAGGTAAAACACCTGAATATGTACAAGGGCTTGAAAGCCTAGAGGAAGGGCCGCGGAGCCACACCAGCGACAGCACGCAGGCCAACATGGTGACTGCAGGTCAGCCAAGGTTGTCCTGGCCCCGTGCGCTCTTCCGGAAGCTTTCCATTATCCTGCCTGAGATACCCCTCCTGTCCCGGTCCCCACTGATTTTTCCTTCCTCACCTCTGTCCGGAGAGAAATTCCAGCGGAAGGTATGGGTGACACATCCTCTTCTTTACAGGTGGCAGCCTGGCAACTCCTGCAGAAAGGCCAGCAGAACCCCACTCACACCAGGCCACCAACAAAGCTGGGGCCCCTATTTCCCTCCCACCAGCTCAGCCCCGAGACTGCTGACGGGGCAGAGAATATGGAGTCAGGCACAGCTTCAGGGGCTATTGCCGCCTGGAGCGCTGTTTATATTGACCTCAACCAGGCACACCTGGGGAGGGCCGGCCGGCAGGGTAAGGCTGCCCAGGTCAGCTAATCCACAACCCTCAGGGAATCACATTGTTGAAAATGGACCTCGCTAAGGCAGAATAGAAGCCAAGGAAAATAAGGACACAATGCCATTTGCAGCACCGTAGATGAGTCTAGAGGTACATATCATATCATATCACTTAGAGGTGTTACCTAAAATAGATAGCAGGGCAGTTATTTCCACTGAGAAGTGCAATCACAGGTTCATTAAACAAGCTTATGGTTCACCAATGGAAAGGTGTGAGGATTGGTTTCATTACGATATCGGGGTTAACAGACCTATACAAACAGAGGTGACATATATAATCACCAAAGACCTATGGAATACCAAGAGAAGACTACTCAACATTCTGTCATAACGTACATGGGTAAAGGATCCCAGGAAGAACAGACATCTGTATATGTGTAAAAGAACCACATCTTCGACACCTACAATAAGCCAAACATTGTAATCATACTTGTTGTAATGAAAAATAAAAAATTAAATTAAAAATACGAACAAGAAGTAGGGAGACAAACTTGAGGGGCTTTCTCCTGGCACATTCCATTCTAAATTCCAATCTAGAACACGACTTCCATTGAGGCTCTGTTGCCCTAGTAACCAGATTTGGTAAGGGATAACTGCTGCCACCTTGTGGCCGTTTCACACAACAGCAGCTTTAATCCTAGCGCTAATGGTCAGTTGATATTCAAAATCATTGCAGGCCTGTAAATGACACCTGCCCTGAAAACAAATCCTGGGGTCACATATCGACCAAAAATTTCAAAGGACGTCCATATTTCAAAACGACCGTTTCAAAAGGCATATTTTATGCACATTAGTGTTCTGCTTCTTTGTCTTTCTTTCTTTTTTGGTTAAAAAGACGGGAATGGAAAAAGGCATCCCTCAGAATGGGCGAAAATAGTTGCAAAGGAATCAATGGACAAAGGTTTAATCTCCAATATATATAAACAGCTCATGCACCTTAATGTTAAAAAAACAAAAAACCCAATACAAAAATGGGCAGAAGATCTAAAGAGACGTTTCTTCAAAGAAGACACAGAGTGGGCCAAGACGCACATGAAAAGCTGCTCAAGAGCACTAATTATTAGAGAAATGCAAATCAAAACTACAATGAGGTATCCCCTCACACCTGTTAGAATCGGCATCATCAGAAAATCTACAAACAACAAATTCTGGGGAGGGTGTGGACAAAAGGAACCCTCTTCCACTATTGGTGGGAATGTAAATTGATACAGTCACTATGGAGAACAGTATGGAGTTTCCTTTAAAACACTAGAAATAGAATTACCATCTGATCCAGCAATCCCACTTCTGGGCATATACCCAGAGAAAACCATAAATCAAAAAGGCACATTCACCACGATGTTCATTGCAGCACTATTTACAATAGCCAGGTAATGGAAGCAACCTAAATGCCCACAGACAGATGAATGGATAAAGATGGGGTACATATATAAAATGGAATATTACTCGGCCATAAAAAGGAATGAAACTGGGTCATTTGTAGAGACATCGATGGATCTAGAGACTGTCATACAGAATGAAGTAAGTCAGAAAGAGGAAAACAAATATTGTATATTAATGCATATATGTGGAACCTAAAAAAATGATACAGATGAACTGGTTTGCAGGGAAGAAATAGAGACGCAGAGGTAGAGAAGAAACGTATGGACACCAAGTGTGGGAAGCCATGGGGTGGTGGTGGTGGGATGAGTTGGGAGATTGGGATTGACCTGTATACATGTATATGCATAAAATACATAAGTGATAATAACCTGCTGTATAAAAAAGTAAATAAAATTAAATTTAAAAATTAAAAAAAATAAAACTTAAAACTAAAACAGAAAAAAGTTCTTCCCTTCACACAGATGTATTTATAGAAATGAATTATTTCCATGCTTATATCTATAAATACATAAAAGAGGAATAAAATCTAAGTTGAACCATAAACGAAAAAATACCTGAACCCACCAGTTATACAGAGGAAAACCCTATCAGGGCACTTGCTCCAGCGGTAAACAATTCTGAAATTGGTCAGAGGTGTGGAATCATCACCCATCCAGCCAGCAACCCACCCCCCACGCAAGGAGCGTCCTCATTGCAAAGCTGGGAGACCGTGCCGAGGCATCTCTGAATAAAGGTGAGCTGAGCCCCAGTCCAGCTGCTGCTGAACTGTTCCCACCCTTCCCAGGTAAAACACCTGAATATGTACAAGGGCTTGAAAGCCTAGAGGAAGGGCCGCGGAGCCACACCAGCGACAGCACGCAGGCCAACATGGTGACTGCAGGTCAGCCAAGGTTGTCCTGGCCCCGTGCGCTCTTCCGGAAGCTTTCCATTATCCTGCCTGAGATACCCCTCCTGTCCCGGTCCCCACTGATTTTTCCTTCCTCACCTCTGTCCGGAGAGAAATTCCAGCGGAAGGTATGGGTGACACATCCTCTTCTTTACAGGTGGCAGCCTGGCAACTCCTGCAGAAAGGCCAGCAGAACCCCACTCACACCAGGCCACCAACAAAGCTGTGGCCCCTATTTCCCTCCCACCAGCTCAGCCCCGAGACTGCTGACGGGGCAGAGAATATGGAGTCAGGCACAGCTTCAGGGGCTATTGCCGCCTGGAGCGCTGTTTATATTGACCTCAACCAGGCACACCTGGGGAGGGCCGGCCGGCAGGGTAAGGCTGCCCAGGTCAGCTAATCCACAACCCTCAGGGAATCACATTGTTGAAAATGGACCTCGCTAAGGCAGAATAGAAGCCAAGGAAAATAAGGACACAATGCCATTTGCAGCACCGTAGATGAGTCTAGAGGTAATCACGTGACTTGTAGTAAGTCAGAAAGTGAAAGACACATATCATATCATATCACTTAGAGGTGTTACCTAAAATAGATAGCAGGGCAGTTATTTCCACTGAGAAGTGCAATCACAGGTTCATTAAACAAGCTTATGGTTCACCAATGGAAAGGTGTGAGAATTGGTTTCATTACGATATCGGGGTTAACAGACATATACAAACAGAGGTGACATATATAATCACCAAAGACCTATGGAATACCAAGAGAAGACTACTCAACATTCTGTCATAACGTACATGGGTAAAGGATCCCAGGAAGAACAGACATCTGTATATGTGTAAAAGAACCACATCTTCGACACCTACAATAAGCTAAACATTGTAATCATACTTGCTGTAATAAAAAATAAAAAATTAAATTAAAAATACGAACAAGAAGTAGGGAGACAAACTTGAGGGGCTTTCTCCTGGCACATTCCATTCTAAATTTCAATCTAGAACACGACTTCCATTGAGGCTCTGTTGCCCTAGTAACCAGATTTGGTAAGGGAGAACTGCTGCCACCTTGTGGCCGTTTCACACAACAGCAGCTTTAATCCCAGCGCTAATGGTCAGTTGATATTCAAAATCTTTGCAGGCCTGTAAATGACACCTGCCCTGAAAACAAATCCTGGGGTCACATATCGACCAAAAAATTCAAAGGACGTCCATATTTCAAAACGACCGTTTCAAAAGGCATATTTTATGCACATTAGTGTTCTGCTTCTTTGTCTTTCTTTCTTTTTTGGTTAAAAAGACGGGAATGGAAAAAGGCATCCCTCAGAATGGGCGAAAATAGTTGCAAACGAATCAATGGACAAAGGTTTAATCTCCAATATATATAAACAGCTCATGCACCTTAATGTTAAAAAAACAAAAAACCCAATACAAAAATGGGCAGAAGATCTAAAGAGACGTTTCTTCAAAGAAGACACAGAGAGGGCCAAGACGCACATGAAAAGCTGCTCAAGAGCACTAATTATTAGAGAAATGCAAATCAAAAGTACAATGAGGTATCCCCTCACACCTGTTAGAATCGGCATCATCAGAAAATCTACAAACAACAAATTCTGGGGAGGGTGTGGACAAAAGGAACCCTCTTCCACTATTGGTGGGAATGTAAATTGATACAGTCACTATGGAGAACAGTATGGAGTTTCCTTAAAAACACTAGAAATAGAATTACCATCTGATCCAGCAATCCCACTTCTGGGCATATACCCAGAGAAAACCATAAATCAAAAAGGCACATTCACCACGATGTTCATTGCAGCACTATTTACAATAGCCAGGTAATGGAAGCAACCTAAATGCCCACAGACAGATGAATGGATAAAGATGGGGTACATATATAAAATGGAATATTACTCGGCCATAAAAAGGAATGAAACTGGGTCATTTGTAGAGACATCGATGGATCTAGAGACTGTCATACAGAATGAAGTAAGTCAGAAAGAGGAAAACAAATATTGTATATTAATGCATATATGTGGAACCTAAAAAAATGATACAGATGAACTGGTTTGCAGGGAAGAAATAGAGACACAGAGGTAGAGAACAAACGTATGGACACCAAGTGTGGGAGCCATGTGGTGGTGGTGGTGGGATGAGTTGGGAGATTGGGATTGACCTGTATACATGTATATGCATAAAATACATAAGTGATAATAACCTGCTGTATAAAAAAGTAAATAAAATTAAATTTAAAAATTAAAAAAAATAAAACTTAAAACTAAAACAGAAAAAAGTTCTTCCCTTCACACAGATGTATTTATAGAAATGAATTATTTCCATGCTTATATCTATAAATACATAAAAGAGGAATAAAATCTAAGTTGAACCATAAACGAAAAAATACCTGAACCCACCAGTTATACAGAGGAAAACCCTATCAGGGCACTTGCTCCAGCGGTAAACAATTCTGAAATTGGTCAGAGGTGTGGAATCATCACCCATCCAGCCAGCAACCCACCCCCCACGCAAGGAGCGTCCTCATTGCAAAGCTGGGAGACCGTGCCGAGGCATCTCTGAATAAAGGTGAGCTGAGCCCCAGTCCAGCTGCTGCTGAACTGTTCCCACCCTTCCCAGGTAAAACACCTGAATATGTACAAGGGCTTGAAAGCCTAGAGGAAGGGCCGCGGAGCCACACCAGCGACAGCACGCAGGCCAACATGGTGACTGCAGGTCAGCCAAGGTTGTCCTGGCCCCGTGCGCTCTTCCGGAAGCTTTCCATTATCCTGCCTGAGATACCCCTCCTGTCCCGGTCCCCACTGATTTTTCCTTCCTCACCTCTGTCCGGAGAGAAATTCCAGCGGAAGGTATGGGTGACACATCCTCTTCTTTACAGGTGGCAGCCTGGCAACTCCTGCAGAAAGGCCAGCAGAACCCCACTCACACCAGGCCACCAACAAAGCTGTGGCCCCTATTTCCCTCCCACCAGCTCAGCCCCGAGACTGCTGACGGGGCAGAGAATATGGAGTCAGGCACAGCTTCAGGGGCTATTGCCGCCTGGAGCGCTGTTTATATTGACCTCAACCAGGCACACCTGGGGAGGGCCGGCCGGCAGGGTAAGGCTGCCCAGGTCAGCTAATCCACAACCCTCAGGGAATCACATTGTTGAAAATGGACCTCGCTAAGGCAGAATAGAAGCCAAGGAAAATAAGGACACAATGCCATTTGCAGCACCGTAGATGAGTCTAGAGGTAATCACGTGACTTGTAGTAAGTCAGAAAGTGAAAGACACATATCATATCATATCACTTAGAGGTGTTACCTAAAATAGATAGCAGGGCAGTTATTTCCACTGAGAAGTGCAATCACAGGTTCATTAAACAAGCTTATGGTTCACCAATGGAAAGGTGTGAGGATTGGTTTCATTACGATATCGGGGTTAACAGACATATACAAACAGAGGTGACATATATAATCACCAAAGACCTATGGAATACCAAGAGAAGACTACTCAACATTCTGTCATAACGTACATGGGTAAAGGATCCCAGGAAGAACAGACATCTGTATATGTGTAAAAGAACCACATCTTCGACACCTACAATAAGCCAAACATTGTAATCATACTTGCTGTAATAAAAAATAAAAAATTAAATTAAAAATACGAACAAGAAGTAGGGAGAAAAACTTGAGGGGCTTTCTCCTGGCACATTCCATTCTAAATTCCAATCTAGAACACGACTTCCATTGAGGCTCTGTTGCCCTAGTAACCAGATTTGGTAAGGGATAACTGCTGCCACCTTGTGGCCGTTTCACACAACAGCAGCTTTAATCCCAGCGCTAATGGTCAGTTGATATTCAAAATCTTTGCAGGCCTGTAAATGACACCTGCCCTGAAAACAAATCCTGGGGTCACATATCGACCAAAAAATTCAAAGGACGTCCATATTTCAAAACGACCGTTTCAAAAGGCATATTTTATGCACATTAGTGTTCTGCTTCTTTGTCTTTCTTTCTTTTTTGGTTAAAAAGACGGGAATGGAAAAAGGCATCCCTCAGAATGGGCGAAAATAGTTGCAAACGAATCAATGGACAAAGGTTTAATCTCCAATATATATAAACAGCTCATGCACCTTAATGTTAAAAAAACAAAAAACCCAATACAAAAATGGGCAGAAGATCTAAAGAGACGTTTCTTCAAAGAAGACACAGAGAGGGCCAAGACGCACATGAAAAGCTGCTCAAGAGCACTAATTATTAGAGAAATGCAAATCAAAAGTACAATGAGGTATCCCCTCACACCTGTTAGAATCGGCATCATCAGAAAATCTACAAACAACAAATTCTGGGGAGGGTGTGGACAAAAGGAACCCTCTTCCACTATTGGTGGGAATGTAAATTGATACAGTCACTATGGAGAACAGTATGGAGTTTCCTTAAAAACACTAGAAATAGAATTACCATCTGATCCAGCAATCCCACTTCTGGGCATATACCCAGAGAAAACCATAAATCAAAAAGGCACATTCACCACGATGTTCATTGCAGCACTATTTACAATAGCCAGGTAATGGAAGCAACCTAAATGCCCACAGACAGATGAATGGATAAAGATGGGGTACATATATAAAATGGAATATTACTCGGCCATAAAAAGGAATGAAACTGGGTCATTTGTAGAGACATCGATGGATCTAGAGACTGTCATACAGAATGAAGTAAGTCAGAAAGAGGAAAACAAATATTGTATATTAATGCATATATGTGGAACCTAAAAAAATGATACAGATGAACTGGTTTGCAGGGAAGAAATAGAGACGCAGAGGTAGAGAACAAACGTATGGACACCAAGTGTGGGAAGCCATGGGGTGGTGGTGGTGGGATGAGTTGGGAGATTGGGATTGACCTGTATACATGTATATGCATAAAATACATAAGTGATAATAACCTGCTGTATAAAAAAGTAAATAAAATTAAATTTAAAAATTAAAAAAAATAATACTTAAAACTAAAACAGAAAAAAGTTCTTCCCTTCACACAGATGTATTTATAGAAATGAATTATTTCCATGCTTATATCTATAAATACATAAAAGAGGAATAAAATCTAAGTTGAACCATAAACGAAAAAATACCTGAACCCACCAGTTATACAGAGGAAAACCCTATCAGGGCACTTGCTCCAGCGGTAAACAATTCTGAAATTGGTCAGAGGTGTGGAATCATCACCCATCCAGCCAGCAACCCACCCCCCACGCAAGGAGCGTCCTCATTGCAAAGCTGGGAGACCGTGCCGAGGCATCTCTGAATAAAGGTGAGCTGAGCCCCAGTCCAGCTGCTGCTGAACTGTTCCCACCCTTCCCAGGTAAAACACCTGAATATGTACAAGGGCTTGAAAGCCTAGAGGAAGGGCCGCGGAGCCACACCAGCGACAGCACGCAGGCCAACATGGTGACTGCAGGTCAGCCAAGGTTGTCCTGGCCCCGTGCGCTCTTCCGGAAGCTTTCCATTATCCTGCCTGAGATACCCCTCCTGTCCCGGTCCCCACTGATTTTTCCTTCCTCACCTCTGTCCGGAGAGAAATTCCAGCGGAAGGTATGGGTGACACATCCTCTTCTTTACAGGTGGCAGCCTGGCAACTCCTGCAGAAAGGCCAGCAGAACCCCACTCACACCAGGCCACCAACAAAGCTGTGGCCCCTATTTCCCTCCCACCAGCTCAGCCCCGAGACTGCTGACGGGGCAGAGAATATGGAGTCAGGCACAGCTTCAGGGGCTATTGCCGCCTGGAGCGCTGTTTATATTGACCTCAACCAGGCACACCTGGGGAGGGCCGGCCGGCAGGGTAAGGCTGCCCAGGTCAGCTAATCCACAACCCTCAGGGAATCACATTGTTGAAAATGGACCTCGCTAAGGCAGAATAGAAGCCAAGGAAAATAAGGACACAATGCCATTTGCAGCACCGTAGATGAGTCTAGAGGTAATCACGTGACTTGTAGTAAGTCAGAAAGTGAAAGACACATATCATATCATATCACTTAGAGGTGTTACCTAAAATAGATAGCAGGGCAGTTATTTCCACTGAGAAGTGCAATCACAGGTTCATTAAACAAGCTTATGGTTCACCAATGGAAAGGTGTGAGGATTGGTTTCATTACGATATCGGGGTTAACAGACATATACAAACAGAGGTGACATATATAATCAACAAAGACCTATGGAATACCAAGAGAAGACTACTCAACATTCTGTCATAACGTACATGGGTAAAGGATCCCAGGAAGAACAGACATCTGTATATGTGTAAAAGAACCACATCTTCGACACCTACAATAAGCCAAACATTGTAATCATACTTGCTGTAATAAAAAATAAAAAATTAAATTAAAAATACGAACAAGAAGTAGGGAGACAAACTTGAGGGGCTTTCTCCTGGCACATTCCATTCTAAATTCCAATCTAGAACACGACTTCCATTGATGCTCTGTTGCCCTAGTAACCAGATTTGGTAAGGGATAACTGCTGCCACCTTGTGGCCGTTTCACACAACAGCAGCTTTAATCCCAGCGCTAATGGTCAGTTGATACTCAAAATCTTTGCAGGCCTGTAAATGACACCTGCCCTGAAAACAAATCCTGGGGTCACATATCGACCAAAAAATTCAAAGGACGTCCATATTTCAAAACGACCGTTTCAAAAGGCATATTTTATGCACATTAGTGTTCTGCTTCTTTGTCTTTCTTTCTTTTTTGGTTAAAAAGACGGGAATGGAAAAAGGCATCCCTCAGAATGGGCGAAAATAGTTGCAAACGAATCAATGGACAAAGGTTTAATCTCCAATATATATAAACAGCTCATGCACCTTAATGTTAAAAAAACAAAAAACCCAATACAAAAATGGGCAGAAGATCTAAAGAGACGTTTCTTCAAAGAAGACACAGAGAGGGCCAAGACGCACATGAAAAGCTGCTCAAGAGCACTAATTATTAGAGAAATGCAAATCAAAATTACAATGAGGTATCCCCTCACACCTGTTAGAATCGGCATCATCAGAAAATCTACAAACAACAAATTCTGGGGAGGGTGTGGACAAAAGGAACCCTCTTCCACTATTGGTGGGAATGTAAATTGATACAGTCACTATGGAGAACAGTATGGAGTTTCCTTAAAAACACTAGAAATAGAATTACCATCTGATCCAGCAATCCCACTTCTGGGCATATACCCAGAGAAAACCATAAATCAAAAAGGCACATTCACCACGATGTTCATTGCAGCACTATTTACAATAGCCAGGTAATGGAAGCAACCTAAATGCCCACAGACAGATGAATGGATAAAGATGGGGTACATATATAAAATGGAATATTACTCGGCCATAAAAAGGAATGAAACTGGGTCATTTGTAGAGACATCGATGGATCTAGAGACTGTCATACAGAATGAAGTAAGTCAGAAAGAGGAAAACAAATATTGTATATTAATGCATATATGTGGAACCTAAAAAAATGATACAGATGAACTGGTTTGCAGGGAAGAAATAGAGACGCAGAGGTAGAGAAGAACCGTATGGACACCAAGTGTGGGAAGCCATGGGGTGGTGGTGGTGGGATGAGTTGGGAGATTGGGATTGACCTGTATACATGTATATGCATAAAATACATAAGTGATAATAACCTGCTGTATAAAAAAGTAAATAAAATTAAATTTAAAAATTAAAAAAAATAAAACTTAAAACTAAAACAGAAAAAAGTTCTTCCCTTCACACAGATGTATTTATAGAAATGAATTATTTCCATGCTTATATCTATAAATACATAAAAGAGGAATAAAATCTAAGTTGAACCATAAACGAAAAAATACCTGAACCCACCAGTTATACAGAGGAAAACCCTATCAGGGCACTTGCTCCAGCGGTAAACAATTCTGAAATTGGTCAGAGGTGTGGAATCATCACCCATCCAGCCAGCAACCCACCCCCCACGCAAGGAGCGTCCTCATTGCAAAGCTGGGAGACCGTGCCGAGGCATCTCTGAATAAAGGTGAGCTGAGCCCCAGTCCAGCTGCTGCTGAACTGTTCCCACCCTTCCCAGGTAAAACACCTGAATATGTACAAGGGCTTGAAAGCCTAGAGGAAGGGCCGCGGAGCCACACCAGCGACAGCACGCAGGCCAACATGGTGACTGCAGGTCAGCCAAGGTTGTCCTGGCCCCGTGCGCTCTTCCGGAAGCTTTCCATTATCCTGCCTGAGATACCCCTCCTGTCCCGGTCCCCACTGATTTTTCCTTCCTCACCTCTGTCCGGAGAGAAATTCCAGCGGAAGGTATGGGTGACACATCCTCTTCTTTACAGGTGGCAGCCTGGCAACTCCTGCAGAAAGGCCAGCAGAACCCCACTCACACCAGGCCACCAACAAAGCTGTGGCCCCTATTTCCCTCCCACCAGCTCAGCCCCGAGACTGCTGACGGGGCAGAGAATATGGAGTCAGGCACAGCTTCAGGGGCTATTGCCGCCTGGAGCGCTGTTTATATTGACCTCAACCAGGCACACCTGGGGAGGGCCGGCCGGCAGGGTAAGGCTGCCCAGGTCAGCTAATCCACAACCCTCAGGGAATCACATTGTTGAAAATGGACCTCGCTAAGGCAGAATAGAAGCCAAGGAAAATAAGGACACAATGCCATTTGCAGCACCGTAGATGAGTCTAGAGGTAATCACGTGACTTGTAGTAAGTCAGAAAGTGAAAGACACATATCATATCATATCACTTAGAGGTGTTACCTAAAATAGATAGCAGGGCAGTTATTTCCACTGAGAAGTGCAATCACAGGTTCATTAAACAAGCTTATGGTTCACCAATGGAAAGGTGTGAGGATTGGTTTCATTACGATATCGGGGTTAACAGACATATACAAACAGAGGTGACATATATAATCAACAAAGACCTATGGAATACCAAGAGAAGACTACTCAACATTCTGTCATAACGTACATGGGTAAAGGATCCCAGGAAGAACAGACATCTGTATATGTGTAAAAGAACCACATCTTCGACACCTACAATAAGCCAAACATTGTAATCATACTTGCTGTAATAAAAAATAAAAAATTAAATTAAAAATACGAACAAGAAGTAGGGAGACAAACTTGAGGGGCTTTCTCCTGGCACATTCCATTCTAAATTCCAATCTAGAACACGACTTCCATTGAGGCTCTGTTGCCCTAGTAACCAGATTTGGTAAGGGATAACTGCTGCCACCTTGTGGCCGTTTCACACAACAGCAGCTTTAATCCCAGCGCTAATGGTCAGTTGATATTCAAAATCTTTGCAGGCCTGCAAATGACACCTGCCCTGAAAACAAATCCTGGGGTCACATATCGACCAAAAAATTCAAAGGACGTCCATATTTCAAAACGACCGTTTCAAAAGGCATATTTTATGCACATTAGTGTTCTGCTTCTTTGTCTTTCTTTCTTTTTTGGTTAAAAAGACGGGAATGGAAAAAGGCATCCCTCAGAATGGGCGAAAATAGTTGCAAACGAATCAATGGACAAAGGTTTAATCTCCAATATATATAAACAGCTCATGTACCTTAATGTTAAAAAAACAAAAAACCCAATACAAAAATGGGCAGAAGATCTAAAGAGACGTTTCTTCAAAGAAGACACAGAGAGGGCCAAGACGCACATGAAAAGCTGCTCAAGAGCACTAATTATTAGAGAAATGCAAATCAAAAGTACAATGAGGTATCCCCTCACACCTGTTAGAATCGGCATCATCAGAAAATCTACAAACAACAAATTCTGGGGAGGGTGTGGACAAAAGGAACCCTCTTCCACTACTGGTGGGAATGTAAATTGATACAGTCACTATGGAGAACAGTATGGAGTTTCCTTAAAAAAACTAGAAATAGAATTACCATCTGATCCAGCAATCCCACTTCTGGGCATATACCCAGAGAAAACCATAAATCAAAAAGGCACATTCACCACGATGTTCATTGCAGCACTATTTACAATAGCCAGGTAATGGAAGCAACCTAAATGCCCACAGACAGATGAATGGATAAAGATGGGGTACATATATAAAATGGAATATTACTCGGCCATAAAAAGGAATGAAACTGGGTCATTTGTAGAGACATCGATGGATCTAGAGACTGTCATACAGAATGAAGTAAGTCAGAAAGAGGAAAACAAATATTGTATATTAATGCATATATGTGGAACCTAAAAAAATGATACAGATGAACTGGTTTGCAGGGAAGAAATAGAGACGCAGAGGTAGAGAAGAAACGTATGGACACCAAGTGTGGGAAGCCATGGGGTGGTGGTGGTGGGATGAGTTGGGAGATTGGGATTGACCTGTATACATGTATATGCATAAAATACATAAGTGATAATAACCTGCTGTATAAAAAAGTAAATAAAATTAAATTTAAAAATTAAAAAAAATAAAACTTAAAACTAAAACAGAAAAAAGTTCTTCCCTTCACACAGATGTATTTATAGAAATGAATTATTTCCATGCTTATATCTATAAATACATAAAAGAGGAATAAAATCTAAGTTGAACCATAAACGAAAAAATACCTGAACCCACCAGTTATACAGAGGAAAACCCTATCAGGGCACTTGCTCCAGCGGTAAACAATTCTGAAATTGGTCAGAGGTGTGGAATCATCACCCATCCAGCCAGCAACCCACCCCCCACGCAAGGAGCGTCCTCATTGCAAAGCTGGGAGACCGTGCCGAGGCATCTCTGAATAAAGGTGAGCTGAGCCCCAGTCCAGCTGCTGCTGAACTGTTCCCACCCTATCCAGGTAAAACACCTGAATATGTACAAGGGCTTGAAAGCCTAGAGGAAGGGCAGCGGAGCCACACCAGCGACAGCACGCAGGCCAACATGGTGACTGCAGGTCAGCCAAGGTTGTCCTGGCCCCGTGCGCTCTTCCGGAAGCTTTCCATTATCCTGCCTGAGATACCCCTCCTGTCCCGGTCCCCACTGATTTTTCCTTCCTCACCTCTGTCCGGAGAGAAATTCCAGCGGAAGGTATGGGTGACACATCCTCTTCTTTACAGGTGGCAGCCTGGCAACTCCTGCAGAAAGGCCAGCAGAACCCCACTCACACCAGGCCACCAACAAAGCTGTGGCCCCTATTTCCCTCCCACCAGCTCAGCCCCGAGACTGCTGACGGGGCAGAGAATATGGAGTCAGGCACAGCTTCAGGGGCTATTGCCGCCTGGAGCGCTGTTTATATTGACCTCAACCAGGCACACCTGGGGAGGGCCGGCCGGCAGGGTAAGGCTGCCCAGGTCAGCTAATCCACAACCCTCAGGGAATCACATTGTTGAAAATGGACCTCGCTAAGGCAGAATAGAAGCCAAGGAAAATAAGGACACAATGCCATTTGCAGCACCGTACATGAGTCTAGAGGTAATCACGTGACTTGTAGTAAGTCAGAAAGTGAAAGACACATATCATATCATATCACTTAGAGGTGTTACCTAAAATAGATAGCAGGGCAGTTATTTCCACTGAGAAGTGCAATCACAGGTTCATTAAACAAGCTTATGGTTCACCAATGGAAAGGTGTGAGGATTGGTTTCATTACGATATCGGGGTTAACAGACATATACAAACAGAGGTGACATATATAATCACCAAAGACCTATGGAATACCAAGAGAAGACTACTCAACATTCTGTCATAACGTACATGGGTAAAGGATCCCAGGAAGAACAGACATCTGTATATGTGTAAAAGAACCACATCTTCGACACCTACAATAAGCTAAACATTGTAATCATACTTGCTGTAATAAAAAATAAAAAATTAAATTAAAAATACGAACAAGAAGTAGGGAGACAAACTTGAGGGGCTTTCTCCTGGCACATTCCATTCTAAATTTCAATCTAGAACACGACTTCCATTGAGGCTCTGTTGCCCTAGTAACCAGATTTGGTAAGGGAGAACTGCTGCTACCTTGTGGCCGTTTCACACAACAGCAGCTTTAATCCCAGCGCTAATGGTCAGTTGATATTCAAAATCTTTGCAGGCCTGTAAATGACACCTGCCCTGAAAACAAATCCTGGGGTCACATATCGACCAAAAAATTCAAAGGACGTCCATATTTCAAAACGACCGTTTCAAAAGGCATATTTTATGCACATTAGTGTTCTGCTTCTTTGTCTTTCTTTCTTTTTTGGTTAAAAAGACGGGAATGGAAAAAGGCATCCCTCAGAATGGGCGAAAATAGTTGCAAACGAATCAATGGACAAAGGTTTAATCTCCAATATATATAAACAGCTCATGCACCTTAATGTTAAAAAAACAAAAAACCCAATACAAAAATGGGCAGAAGATCTAAAGAGACGTTTCTTCAAAGAAGACACAGAGAGGGCCAAGACGCACATGAAAAGCTGCTCAAGAGCACTAATTATTAGAGAAATGCAAATCAAAAGTACAATGAGGTATCCCCTCACACCTGTTAGAATCGGCATCATCAGAAAATCTACAAACAACAAATTCTGGGGAGGGTGTGGACAAAAGGAACCCTCTTCCACTATTGGTGGGAATGTAAATTGATACAGTCACTATGGAGAACAGTATGGAGTTTCCTTAAAAACACTAGAAATAGAATTACCATCTGATCCAGCAATCCCACTTCTGGGCATATACCCAGAGAAAACCATAAATCAAAAAGGCACATTCACCACGATGTTCATTGCAGCACTATTTACAATAGCCAGGTAATGGAAGCAACCTAAATGCCCACAGACAGATGAATGGATAAAGATGGGGTACATATATAAAATGGAATATTACTCGGCCATAAAAAGGAATGAAACTGGGTCATTTGTAGAGACATCGATGGATCTAGAGACTGTCATACAGAATGAAGTAAGTCAGAAAGAGGAAAACAAATATTGTATATTAATGCATATATGTGGAACCTAAAAAAATGATACAGATGAACTGGTTTGCAGGGAAGAAATAGAGACGCAGAGGTAGAGAACAAACGTATGGACACCAAGTGTGGGAAGCCATGGGGTGGTGGTGGTGGGATGAGTTGGGAGATTGGGATTGACCTGTATACATGTATATGCATAAAATACATAAGTGATAATAACCTGCTGTATAAAAAAGTAAATAAAATTAAATTTAAAAATTAAAAAAAATAAAACTTAAAACTAAAACAGAAAAAAGTTCTTCCCTTCACACAGATGTATTTATAGAAATGAATTATTTCCATGCTTATATCTATAAATACATAAAAGAGGAATAAAATCTAAGTTGAACCATAAACGAAAAAATACCTGAACCCACCAGTTATACAGAGGAAAACCCTATCAGGGCACTTGCTCCAGCGGTAAACAATTCTGAAATTGGTCAGAGGTGTGGAATCATCACCCATCCAGCCAGCAACCCACCCCCCACGCAAGGAGCGTCCTCATTGCAAAGCTGGGAGACCGTGCCGAGGCATCTCTGAATAAAGGTGAGCTGAGCCCCAGTCCAGCTGCTGCTGAACTGTTCCCACCCTTCCCAGGTAAAACACCTGAATATGTACAAGGGCTTGAAAGCCTAGAGGAAGGGCCGCGGAGCCACATCAGCGACAGCACGCAGGCCAACATGGTGACTGCAGGTCAGCCAAGGTTGTCCTGGCCCCGTGCGCTCTTCCGGAAGCTTTCCATTATCCTGCCTGAGATACCCCTCCTGTCCCGGTCCCCACTGATTTTTCCTTCCTCACCTCTGTCCGGAGAGAAATTCCAGCGGAAGGTATGGGTGACACATCCTCTTCTTTACAGGTGGCAGCCTGGCAACTCCTGCAGAAAGGCCAGCAGAACCCCACTCACACCAGGCCACCAACAAAGCTGGGGCCCCTATTTCCCTCCCACCAGCTCAGCCCCGAGACTGCTGACGGGGCAGAGAATATGGAGTCAGGCACAGCTTCAGGGGCTATTGCCGCCTGGAGCGCTGTTTATATTGACCTCAACCAGGCACACCTGGGGAGGGCCGGCCGGCAGGGTAAGGCTGCCCAGGTCAGCTAATCCACAACCCTCAGGGAATCACATTGTTGAAAATGGACCTCGCTAAGGCAGAATAGAAGCCAAGGAAAATAAGGACACAATGCCATTTGCAGCACCGTAGATGAGTCTAGAGGTACATATCATATCATATCACTTAGAGGTGTTACCTAAAATAGATAGCAGGGCAGTTATTTCCACTGAGAAGTGCAATCACAGGTTCATTAAACAAGCTTATGGTTCACCAATGGAAAGGTGTGAGGATTGGTTTCATTACGATATCGGGGTTAACAGACATATACAAACAGAGGTGACATATATAATCACCAAAGACCTATGGAATACCAAGAGAAGACTACTGAACATTCTGTCATAACGTACATGGGTAAAGGATCCCAGGAAGAACAGACATCTGTATATGTGTAAAAGAACCACATCTTCGACACCTACAATAAGCCAAACATTGTAATCATACTTGTTGTAATGAAAAATAAAAAATTAAATTAAAAATCCGAACAAGAAGTAGGGAGACAAACTTGAGGGGCTTTCTCCTGGCACATTCCATTCTAAATTCCAATCTAGAACACGACTTCCATTGAGGCTCTGTTGCCCTAGTAACCAGATTTGGTAAGGGATAACTGCTGCCACCTTGTGGCCGTTTCACACAACAGCAGCTTTAATCCCAGCGCTAATGGTCAGTTGATATTCAAAATCATTGCAGGCCTGTAAATGACACCTGCCCTGAAAACAAATCCTGGGGTCACATATCGACCAAAAATTTCAAAGGACGTCCATATTTCAAAACGACCGTTTCAAAAGGCATATTTTATGCACATTAGTGTTCTGCTTCTTTGTCTTTCTTTCTTTTTTGGTTAAAAAGACGGGAATGGAAAAAGGCATCCCTCAGAATGGGCGAAAATAGTTGCAAACGAATCAATGGACAAAGGTTTAATCTCCAATATATATAAACAGCTCATGCACCTTAATGTTAAAAAAACAAAAAACCCAATACAAAAATGGGCAGAAGATCTAAAGAGACGTTTCTTCAAAGAAGACACAGAGAGGGCCAAGACGCACATGAAAAGCTGCTCAAGAGCACTAATTATTAGAGAAATGCAAATCAAAAGTACAATGAGGTATCCCCTCACACCTGTTAGAATCGGCATCATCAGAAAATCTACAAACAACAAATTCTGGGGAGGGTGTGGACAAAAGGAACCCTCTTCCACTATTGGTGGGAATGTAAATTGATACAGTCACTATGGAGAACAGTATGGAGTTTCCTTAAAAACACTAGAAATAGAATTACCATCTGATCCAGCAATCCCACTTCTGGGCATATACCCAGAGAAAACCATAAATCAAAAAGGCACATTCACCACGATGTTCATTGCAGCACTATTTACAATAGCCAGGTAATGGAAGCAACCTAAATGCCCACAGACAGATGAATGGATAAAGATGGGGTACATATATAAAATGGAATATTACTCGGCCATAAAAAGGAATGAAACTGGGTCATTTGTAGAGACATCGATGGATCTAGAGACTGTCATACAGAATGAAGTAAGTCAGAAAGAGGAAAACAAATATTGTATATTAATGCATATATGTGAAACCTAAAAAATGATACAGATGAACTGGTTTGCAGGGAAGAAATAGAGACGCAGAGGTAGAGAACAAACGTATGGACACCACGTGTGGGAAGACATGGGGTGGTGGTGGTGGGATGAGTTGGGAGATTGGGATTGACCTGTATACATGTATATGCATAAAATACATAAGTGATAATAACCTGCTGTATAAAAAAGTAAATAAAATTAAATTTAAAAATTAAAAAAAATAAAACTTAAAACTAAAACAGAAAAAAGTTCTTCCCTTCACACAGATGTATTTATAGAAATGAATTATTTCCATGCTTATATCTATAAATACATAAAAGAGGAATAAAATCTAAGTTGAACCATAAACGAAAAAATACCTGAACCCACCAGTTATACAGAGGAAAACCCTATCAGGGCACTTGCTCCAGCGGTAAACAATTCTGAAATTGGTCAGAGGTGTGGAATCATCACCCATCCAGCCAGCAACCCACCCCCCACGCAAGGAGCGTCCTCATTGCAAAGCTGGGAGACCGTGCCGAGGCATCTCTGAATAAAGGTGAGCTGAGCCCCAGTCCAGCTGCTGCTGAACTGTTCCCACCCTTCCCAGGTAAAACACCTGAATATGTACAAGGGCTTGAAAGCCTAGAGGAAGGGCCGCGGAGCCACACCAGCGACAGCACGCAGGCCAACATGGTGACTGCAGGTCAGCCAAGGTTGTCCTGGCCCCGTGCGCTCTTCCGGAAGCTTTCCATTATCCTGCCTGAGATACCCCTCCTGTCCCGGTCCCCACTGATTTTTCCTTCCTCACCTCTGTCCGGAGAGAAATTCCAGCGGAAGGTATGGGTGACACATCCTCTTCTTTACAGGTGGCAGCCTGGCAACTCCTGCAGAAAGGCCAGCAGAACCCCACTCACACCAGGCCACCAACAAAGCTGTGGCCCCTATTTCCCTCCCACCAGCTCAGCCCCGAGACTGCTGACGGGGCAGAGAATATGGAGTCAGGCACAGCTTCAGGGGCTATTGCCGCCTGGAGCGCTGTTTATATTGACCTCAACCAGGCACACCTGGGGAGGGCCGGCCGGCAGGGTAAGGCTGCCCAGGTCAGCTAATCCACAACCCTCAGGGAATCACATTGTTGAAAATGGACCTCGCTAAGGCAGAATAGAAGCCAAGGAAAATAAGGACACAATGCCATTTGCAGCACCGTAGATGAGTCTAGAGGTAATCACGTGACTTGTAGTAAGTCAGAAAGTGAAAGACACATATCATATCATATCACTTAGAGGTGTTACCTAAAATAGATAGCAGGGCAGTTATTTCCACTGAGAAGTGCAATCACAGGTTCATTAAACAAGCTTATGGCTCACCAATGGAAAGGTGTGAGGATTGGTTTCATTACGATATCGGGGTTAACAGACATATACAAACAGAGGTGACATATATAATCACCAAAGACCTATGGAATACCAAGAGAAGACTACTCAACATTCTGTCATAACGTACATGGGTAAAGGATCCCAGGAAGAACAGACATCTGTATATGTGTAAAAGAACCACATCTTCGACACCTACAATAAGCTAAACATTGTAATCATACTTGCTGTAATAAAAAATAAAAAATTAAATTAAAAATACGAACAAGAAGTAGGGAGACAAACTTGAGGGGCTTTCTCCTGGCACATTCCATTCTAAATTTCAATCTAGAACACGACTTCCATTGAGGCTCTGTTGCCCTAGTAACCAGATTTGGTAAGGGAGAACTGCTGCCACCTTGTGGCCGTTTCACACAACAGCAGCTTTAATCCCAGCGCTAATGGTCAGTTGATATTCAAAATCTTTGCAGGCCTGTAAATGACACCTGCCCTGAAAACAAATCCTGGGGTCACATATCGACCAAAAAATTCAAAGGACGTCCATATTTCAAAACGACCGTTTCAAAAGGCATATTTTATGCACATTAGTGTTCTGCTTCTTTGTCTTTCTTTCTTTTTTGGTTAAAAAGACGGGAATGGAAAAAGGCATCCCTCAGAATGGGCGAAAATAGTTGCAAACGAATCAATGGACAAAGGTTTAATCTCCAATATATATAAACAGCTCATGCACCTTAATGTTAAAAAAACAAAAAACCCAATACAAAAATGGGCAGAAGATCTAAAGAGACGTTTCTTCAAAGAAGACACAGAGAGGGCCAAGACGCACATGAAAAGCTGCTCAAGAGCACTAATTATTAGAGAAATGCAAATCAAAAGTACAATGAGGTATCCCCTCACACCTGTTAGAATCGGCATCATCAGAAAATCTACAAACAACAAATTCTGGGGAGGGTGTGGACAAAAGGAACCCTCTTCCACTATTGGTGGGAATGTAAATTGATACAGTCACTATGGAGAACAGTATGGAGTTTCCTTAAAAACACTAGAAATAGAATTACCATCTGATCCAGCAATCCCACTTCTGGGCATATACCCAGAGAAAACCATAAATCAAAAAGGCACATTCACCACGATGTTCATTGCAGCACTATTTACAATAGCCAGGTAATGGAAGCAACCTAAATGCCCACAGACAGATGAATGGATAAAGATGGGGTACATATATAAAATGGAATATTACTCGGCCATAAAAAGGAATGAAACTGGGTCATTTGTAGAGACATCGATGGATCTAGAGACTGTCATACAGAATGAAGTAAGTCAGAAAGAGGAAAACAAATATTGTATATTAATGCATATATGTGGAACCTAAAAAAATGATACAGATGAACTGGTTTGCAGGGAAGAAATAGAGACGCAGAGGTAGAGAACAAACGTATGGACACCAAGTGTGGGAAGCCATGGGGTGGTGGTGGTGGGATGAGTTGGGAGATTGGGATTGACCTGTATACATGTATATGCATAAAATACATAAGTGATAATAACCTGCTGTATAAAAAAGTAAATAAAATTAAATTTAAAAATTAAAAAAAATAAAACTTAAAACTAAAACAGAAAAAAGTTCTTCCCTTCACACAGATGTATTTATAGAAATGAATTATTTCCATGCTTATATCTATAAATACATAAAAGAGGAATAAAATCTAAGTTGAACCATAAACGAAAAAATACCTGAACCCACCAGTTATACAGAGGAAAACCCTATCAGGGCACTTGCTCCAGCGGTAAACAATTCTGAAATTGGTCAGAGGTGTGGAATCATCACCCATCCAGCCAGCAACCCACCCCCCACGCAAGGAGCGTCCTCATTGCAAAGCTGGGAGACCGTGCCGAGGCATCTCTGAATAAAGGTGAGCTGAGCCCCAGTCCAGCTGCTGCTGAACTGTTCCCACCCTTCCCAGGTAAAACACCTGAATATGTACAAGGGCTTGAAAGCCTAGAGGAAGGGCCGCGGAGCCACACCAGCGACAGCACGCAGGCCAACATGGTGACTGCAGGTCAGCCAAGGTTGTCCTGGCCCCGTGCGCTCTTCCGGAAGCTTTCCATTATCCTGCCTGAGATACCCCTCCTGTCCCGGTCCCCACTGATTTTTCCTTCCTCACCTCTGTCCGGAGAGAAATTCCAGCGGAAGGTATGGGTGACACATCCTCTTCTTTACAGGTGGCAGCCTGGCAACTCCTGCAGAAAGGCCAGCAGAACCCCACTCACACCAGGCCACCAACAAAGCTGGGGCCCCTATTTCCCTCCCACCAGCTCAGCCCCGAGACTGCTGACGGGGCAGAGAATATGGAGTCAGGCACAGCTTCAGGGGCTATTGCCGCCTGGAGCGCTGTTTATATTGACCTCAACCAGGCACACCTGGGGAGGGCCGGCCGGCAGGGTAAGGCTGCCCAGGTCAGCTAATCCACAACCCTCAGGGAATCACATTGTTGAAAATGGACCTCGCTAAGGCAGAATAGAAGCCAAGGAAAATAAGGACACAATGCCATTTGCAGCACCGTAGATGAGTCTAGAGGTAATCACGTGACTTGTAGTAAGTCAGAAAGTGAAAGACACATATCATATCATATCACTTAGAGGTGTTACCTAAAATAGATAGCAGGGCAGTTATTTCCACTGAGAAGTGCAATCACAGGTTCATTAAACAAGCTTATGGTTCACCAATGGAAAGGTGTGAGGATTGGTTTCATTACGATATCGGGGTTAACAGACATATACAAACAGAGGTGACATATATAATCAACAAAGACCTATGGAATACCAAGAGAAGACTACTCAACATTCTGTCATAACGTACATGGGTAAAGGATCCCAGGAAGAACAGACATCTGTATATGTGTAAAAGAACCACATCTTCGACACCTACAATAAGCCAAACATTGTAATCATACTTGCTGTAATAAAAAATAAAAAATTAAATTAAAAATACGAACAAGAAGTAGGGAGACAAACTTGAGGGGCTTTCTCCTGGCACATTCCATTCTAAATTCCAATCTAGAACACGACTTCCATTGAGGCTCTGTTGCCCTGGTAACCAGATTTGGTAAGGGAGAACTGCTGCCACCTTGTGGCCGTTTCACACAACAGCAGCTTTAATCCCAGCGCTAATGGTCAGTTGATATTCAAAATCTTTGCAGGCCTGCAAATGACACCTGCCCTGAAAACAAATCCTGGGGTCACATATCGACCAAAAAATTCAAAGGACGTCCATATTTCAAAACGACCGTTTCAAAAGGCATATTTTATGCACATTAGTGTTCTGCTTCTTTGTCTTTCTTTCTTTTTTGGTTAAAAAGACGGGAATGGAAAAAGGCATCCCTCAGAATGGGCGAAAATAGTTGCAAACGAATCAATGGACAAAGGTTTAATCTCCAATATATATAAACAGCTCATGCACCTTAATGTTAAAAAAACAAAAAACCCAATACAAAAATGGGCAGAAGATCTAAAGAGACGTTTCTTCAAAGAAGACACAGAGAGGGCCAAGACGCACATGAAAAGCTGCTCAAGAGCACTAATTATTAGAGAAATGCAAATCAAAAGTACAATGAGGTATCCCCTCACACCTGTTAGAATCGGCATCATCAGAAAATCTACAAACAACAAATTCTGGGGAGGGTGTGGACAAAAGGAACCCTCTTCCACTATTGGTGGGAATGTAAATTGATACAGTCACTATGGAGAACAGTATGGAGTTTCCTTAAAAAAACTAGAAATAGAATTACCATCTGATCCAGCAATCCCACTTCTGGGCATATACCCAGAGAAAACCATAAATCAAAAAGGCACATTCACCACGATGTTCATTGCAGCACTATTTACAATAGCCAGGTAATGGAAGCAACCTAAATGCCCACAGACAGATGAATGGATAAAGATGGGGTACATATATAAAATGGAATATTACTCGGCCATAAAAAGGAATGAAACTGGGTCATTTGTAGAGACATCGATGGATCTAGAGACTGTCATACAGAATGAAGTAAGTCAGAAAGAGGAAAACAAATATTGTATATTAATGCATATATGTGGAACCTAAAAAAATGATACAGATGAACTGGTTTGCAGGGAAGAAATAGAGACGCAGAGGTAGAGAAGAAACGTATGGACACCAAGTGTGGGAAGCCATGGGGTGGTGGTGGTGGGATGAGTTGGGAGATTGGGATTGACCTGTATACATGTATATGCATAAAATACATAAGTGATAATAACCTGCTGTATAAAAAAGTAAATAAAATTAAATTTAAAAATTAAAAAAAATAAAACTTAAAACTAAAACAGAAAAAAGTTCTTCCCTTCACACAGATGTATTTATAGAAATGAATTATTTCCATGCTTATATCTATAAATACATAAAAGAGGAATAAAATCTAAGTTGAACCATAAACGAAAAAATACCTGAACCCACCAGTTATACAGAGGAAAACCCTATCAGGGCACTTGCTCCAGCGGTAAACAATTCTGAAATTGGTCAGAGGTGTGGAATCATCACCCATCCAGCCAGCAACCCACCCCCCACGCAAGGAGCGTCCTCATTGCAAAGCTGGGAGACCGTGCCGAGGCATCTCTGAATAAAGGTGAGCTGAGCCCCAGTCCAGCTGCTGCTGAACTGTTCCCACCCTATCCAGGTAAAACACCTGAATATGTACAAGGGCTTGAAAGCCTAGAGGAAGGGCCGCGGAGCCACACCAGCGACAGCACGCAGGCCAACATGGTGACTGCAGGTCAGCCAAGGTTGTCCTGGCCCCGTGCGTTCTTCTGGAAGCTTTCCATTATCCTGCCTGAGATACCCCTCCTGTCCCGGTCCCCACTGATTTTTCCTTCCTCACCTCTGTCCGGAGAGAAATTCCAGCAGAAGGTATGGGTGACACATCTTCTACTTTACAGGTGGCAGCCTGGCAACTCCTGCAGAAAGGCCAGCAGAACCCCACTCACACCAGGCCACCAACAAAGCTGTGGCCCCTATTTCCCTCCCACCAGCTCAGCCCCGAGACTGCTGACGGGGCAGAGAATATGGAGTCAGGCACAGCTTCAGGGGCTATTGCCGCCTGGAGCGCTGTTTATATTGACCTCAACCAGGCACACCTGGGGAGGGCCGGCCGGCAGGGTAAGGCTGCCCAGGTCAGCTAATCCACAACCCTCAGGGAATCACATTGTTGAAAATGGACCTCGCTAAGGCAGAATAGAAGCCAAGGAAAATAAGGACACAATGCCATTTGCAGCACCGTAGATGAGTCTAGAGGTAATCACGTGACTTGTAGTAAGTCAGAAAGTGAAAGACACATATCATATCATATCACTTAGAGGTGTTACCTAAAATAGATAGCAGGGCAGTTATTTCCACTGAGAAGTGCAATCACAGGTTCATTAAACAAGCTTATGGTTCACCAATGGAAAGGTGTGAGGATTGGTTTCATTACGATATCGGGGTTAACAGACATATACAAACAGAGGTGACATATATAATCACCAAAGACCTATGGAATACCAAGAGAAGACTACTCAACATTCTGTCATAACGTACATGGGTAAAGGATCCCAGGAAGAACAGACATCTGTATATGTGTAAAAGAACCACATCTTCGACACCTACAATAAGCTAAACATTGTAATCATACTTGCTGTAATAAAAAATAAAAAATTAAATTAAAAATACGAACAAGAAGTAGGGAGACAAACTTGAGGGGCTTTCTCCTGGCACATTCCATTCTAAATTTCAATCTAGAACACGATTTCCATTGAGGCTCTGTTGCCCTAGTAACCAGATTTGGTAAGGGAGAACTGCTGCCACCTTGTGGCCGTTTCACACAACAGCAGCTTTAATCCCAGCGCTAATGGTCAGTTGATATTCAAAATCTTTGCAGGCCTGTAAATGACACCTGCCCTGAAAACAAATCCTGGGGTCACATATCGACCAAAAAATTCAAAGGACGTCCATATTTCAAAACGACCGTTTCAAAAGGCATATTTTATGCACATTAGTGTTCTGCTTCTTTGTCTTTCTTTCTTTTTTGGTTAAAAAGACGGGAATGGAAAAAGGCATCCCTCAGAATGGGCGAAAATAGTTGCAAACGAATCAATGGACAAAGGTTTAATCTCCAATATATATAAACAGCTCATGCACCTTAATGTTAAAAAAACAAAAAACCCAATACAAAAATGGGCAGAAGATCTAAAGAGACGTTTCTTCAAAGAAGACACAGAGAGGGCCAAGACGCACATGAAAAGCTGCTCAAGAGCACTAATTATTAGAGAAATGCAAATCAAAAGTACAATGAGGTATCCCCTCACACCTGTTAGAATCGGCATCATCAGAAAATCTACAAACAACAAATTCTGGGGAGGGTGTGGACAAAAGGAACCCTCTTCCACTATTGGTGGGAATGTAAATTGATACAGTCACTATGGAGAACAGTATGGAGTTTCCTTAAAAACACTAGAAATAGAATTACCATCTGATCCAGCAATCCCACTTCTGGGCATATACCCAGAGAAAACCATAAATCAAAAAGGCACATTCACCACGATGTTCATTGCAGCACTATTTACAATAGCCAGGTAATGGAAGCAACCTAAATGCCCACAGACAGATGAATGGATAAAGATGGGGTACATATATAAAATGGAATATTACTCGGCCATAAAAAGGAATGAAACTGGGTCATTTGTAGAGACATCGATGGATCTAGAGACTGTCATACAGAATGAAGTAAGTCAGAAAGAGGAAAACAAATATTGTATATTAATGCATATATGTGGAACCTAAAAAAATGATACAGATGAACTGGTTTGCAGGGAAGAAATAGAGACGCAGAGGTAGAGAAGAAACGTATGGACACCAAGTGTGGGAAGCCATGGGGTGGTGGTGGTGGGATGAGTTGGGAGATTGGGATTGACCTGTATACATGTATATGCATAAAATACATAAGTGATAATAACCTGCTGTATAAAAAAGTAAATAAAATTAAATTTAAAAATTAAAAAAAATAAAACTTAAAACTAAAACAGAAAAAAGTTCTTCCCTTCACACAGATGTATTTATAGAAATGAATTATTTCCATGCTTATATCTATAAATACATAAAAGAGGAATAAAATCTAAGTTGAACCATAAACGAAAAAATACCTGAACCCACCAGTTATACAGAGGAAAACCCTATCAGGGCACTTGCTCCAGCGGTAAACAATTCTGAAATTGGTCAGAGGTGTGGAATCATCACCCATCCAGCCAGCAACCCACCCCCCACGCAAGGAGCGTCCTCATTGCAAAGCTGGGAGACCGTGCCGAGGCATCTCTGAATAAAGGTGAGCTGAGCCCCAGTCCAGCTGCTGCTGAACTGTTCCCACCCTTCCCAGGTAAAACACCTGAATATGTACAAGGGCTTGAAAGCCTAGAGGAAGGGCCGCGGAGCCACACCAGCGACAGCACGCAGGCCAACATGGTGACTGCAGGTCAGCCAAGGTTGTCCTGGCCCCGTGCGCTCTTCCGGAAGCTTTCCATTATCCTGCCTGAGATACCCCTCCTGTCCCGGTCCCCACTGATTTTTCCTTCCTCACCTCTGTCCGGAGAGAAATTCCAGCGGAAGGTATGGGTGACACATCCTCTTCTTTACAGGTGGCAGCCTGGCAACTCCTGCAGACAGGCCAGCAGAACCCCACTCACACCAGGCCACCAACAAAGCTGGGGCCCCTATTTCCCTCCCACCAGCTCAGCCCCGAGACTGCTGACGGGGCAGAGAATATGGAGTCAGGCACAGCTTCAGGGGCTATTGCCGCCTGGAGCGCTGTTTATATTGACCTCAACCAGGCACACCTGGGGAGGGCCGGCCGGCAGGTTCAGGCTGCCCAGGTCAGCTAATCCTCAGCCCTCAGGGAATCACACTGTTGAAAATGGACCTCACTAAGGCAGAGTAGAAGCCAAGGTATAAAAGGACACAATGCCATTTGCAGCACTGTAGATGTGTCTAGAGGTAATCACGTGACTTGTAGTAAGTCAGAAAGTGAAAGACACATATCATATCATATCACTTAGAGGTGTTACCTAAAATAGATAGCAGGGCAGTTATTTCCACTGAGAAGTGCAATCACAGGTTCATTAAACAAGCTTATGGTTCACCAATGGAAAGCTGTGAGGATTGGTTTCATTACGATATCGGGGTTAACAGACCTATACAAACAGAGGTGACATATATAATCACCAAAGACCTATGGAATACCAAGAGAAGACTACTCAACATTCTGTCATAACGTACATGGGTAAAGGATCCCAGGAAGAACAGACATCTGTATATGTGTAAAAGAACCACATCTTCGACACCTACAATAAGCCAAACATTGTAATCATACTTGCTGTAATAAAAAATAAAAAATTAAATTAAAAATACGAACAAGAAGTAGGGAGACAAACTTGAGGGGCTTTCTCCTGGCACATTCCATTCTAAATTCCAATCTAGAACACGACTTCCATTGAGGCTCTGTTGCCCTAGTAACCAGATTTGGTAAGGGAGAACTGCTGCCACCTTGTGGCCGTTTCACACAACAGCAGCTTTAATCCCAGCGCTAATGGTCAGTTGATATTCAAAATCATTGCAGGCCTGTAAATGACACCTGCCCTGAAAACAAATCCTGGGGTCACATATCGACCAAAAAATTCAAAGGACGTCCATATTTCAAAACGACCGTTTCAAAAGGCATATTTTACGCACATTAGTGTTCTGCTTCTTTGTCTTTCTTTCTTTTTTGGTTAAAAAGACGGGAATGGAAAAAGGCATCCCTCAGAATGGGCGAAAATAGTTGCAAACGAATCAATGGACAAAGGTTTAATCTCCAATATATATAAACAGCTCATGCACCTTAATGTTAAAAAAACAAAAAACCCAATACAAAAATGGGCAGAAGATCTAAAGAGACGTTTCTTCAAAGAAGACACAGAGAGGGCCAAGACGCACATGAAAAGCTGCTCAAGAGCACTAATTATTAGAGAAATGCAAATCAAAAGTACAATGAGGTATCCCCTCACACCTGTTAGAATCGGTATCATCAGAAAATCTACAAACAACAAATTCTGGGGAGGGTGTGGACAAAAGGAACCCTCTTCCACTATTGGTGGGAATGTAAATTGATACAGTCACTATGGAGAACAGTATGGAGTTTCCTTAAAAACACTAGAAATAGAATTACCATCTGATCCAGCAATCCCACTTCTGGGCATATACCCAGAGAAAACCATAAATCAAAAAGGCACATTCACCACGATGTTCATTGCAGCACTATTTACAATAGCCAGGTAATGGAAGCAACCTAAATGCCCACAGACAGATGAATGGATAAAGATGGGGTACATATATAAAATGGAATATTACTCGGCCATAAAAAGGAATGAAACTGGGTCATTTGTAGAGACATCGATGGATCTAGAGACTGTCATACAGAATGAAGTAAGTCAGAAAGAGGAAAACAAATATTGTATATTAATGCATATATGTGGAACCTAAAAAAATGATACAGATGAACTGGTTTGCAGGGAAGAAATAGAGACGCAGAGGTAGAGAACAAACGTATGGACACCACGTGTGGGAAGCCATGGGGTGGTGGTGGTGGGATGAGTTGGGAGATTGGGATTGACCTGTATACATGTATATGCATAAAATACATAAGTGATAATAACCTGCTGTATAAAAAAGTAAATAAAATTAAATTTAAAAATTAAAAAAAATAAAACTTAAAACTGAAACAGAAATAAGTTCTTCCCTTCACACAGATGTATTTATAGAAATGAATTATTTCCATGCTTATATCTATAAATACATAAAAGAGGAATAAAATCTAAGTTGAACCATAAACGAAAAAATACCTGAACCCACCAGTTATACAGAGGAAAACCCTATCAGGGCACTTGCTCCAGCGGTAAACAATTCTGAAATTGGTCAGAGGTGTGGAATCATCACCCATCCAGCCAGCAACCCACCCCCCACGCAAGGAGCGTCCTCATTGCAAAGCTGGGAGACCGTGCCAAGGCATCTCTGAATAAAGGTGAGCTGAGCCCCAGTCCAGCTGCTGCTGAACTGTTCCCACCCTTCCCAGGTAAAACACCTGAATATGTACAAGGGCTTGAAAGCCTAGAGGAAGGGCCGCGGAGCCACACCAGCGACAGCACGCAGGCCAACATGGTGACTGCAGGTCAGCCAAGGTTGTCCTGGCCCCGTGCGCTCTTCCGGAAGCTTTCCATTATCCTGCCTGAGATACCCCTCCTGTCCCGGTCCCCACTGATTTTTCCTTCCTCACCTCTGTCCGGAGAGAAATTCCAGCGGAAGGTATGGGTGACACATCCTCTTCTTTACAGGTGGCAGCCTGGCAACTCCTGCAGAAAGGCCAGCAGAACCCCACTCACACCAGGCCACCAACAAAGCTGTGGCCCCTATTTCCCTCCCACCAGCTCAGCCCCGAGACTGCTGACGGGGCAGAGAATATGGAGTCAGGCACAGCTTCAGGGGCTATTGCCGCCTGGAGCGCTGTTTATATTGACCTCAACCAGGCACACCTGGGGAGGGCCGGCCGGCAGGGTAAGGCTGCCCAGGTCAGCTAATCCACAACCCTCAGGGAATCACATTGTTGAAAATGGACCTCGCTAAGGCAGAATAGAAGCCAAGGAAAATAAGGACACAATGCCATTTGCAGCACCGTCGATGAGTCTAGAGGTACATATCATATCATATCACTTAGAGGTGTTACCTAAAATAGATAGCAGGGCAGTTATTTCCACTGAGAAGTGCAATCACAGGTTCATTAAACAAGCTTATGGTTCACCAATGGAAAGGTGTGAGGATTGGTTTCATTACGATATCGGGGTTAACAGACATATACAAACAGAGGTGACATATATAATCACCAAAGACCTATGGAATACCAAGAGAAGACTACTGAACATTCTGTCATAACGTACATGGGTAAAGGATCCCAGGAAGAACAGACATCTGTATATGTGTAAAAGAACCACATCTTCGACACCTACAATAAGCCAAACATTGTAATCATACTTGTTGTAATGAAAAATAAAAAATTAAATTAAAAATCCGAACAAGAAGTAGGGAGACAAACTTGAGGGGCTTTCTCCTGGCACATTCCATTCTAAATTCCAATCTAGAACACGACTTCCATTGAGGCTCTGTTGCCCTAGTAACCAGATTTGGTAAGGGATAACTGCTGCCACCTTGTGGCCGTTTCACACAACAGCAGCTTTAATCCCAGCGCTAATGGTCAGTTGATATTCAAAATCATTGCAGGCCTGTAAATGACACCTGCCCTGAAAACAAATCCTGGGGTCACATATCGACCAAAAATTTCAAAGGACGTCCATATTTCAAAACGACCGTTTCAAAAGGCATATTTTATGCACATTAGTGTTCTGCTTCTTTGTCTTTCTTTCTTTTTTGGTTAAAAAGACGGGAATGGAAAAAGGCATCCCTCAGAATGGGCGAAAATAGTTGCAAACGAATCAATGGACAAAGGTTTAATCTCCAATATATATAAACAGCTCATGCACCTTAATGTTAAAAAAACAAAAAACCCAATACAAAAATGGGCAGAAGATCTAAAGAGACGTTTCTTCAAAGAAGACACAGAGAGGGCCAAGACGCACATGAAAAGCTGCTCAAGAGCACTAATTATTAGAGAAATGCAAATCAAAAGTACAATGAGGTATCCCCTCACACCTGTTAGAATCGGCATCATCAGAAAATCTACAAACAACAAATTCTGGGGAGGGTGTGGACAAAAGGAACCCTCTTCCACTATTGGTGGGAATGTAAATTGATACAGTCACTATGGAGAACAGTATGGAGTTTCCTTAAAAACACTAGAAATAGAATTACCATCTGATCCAGCAATCCCACTTCTGGGCATATACCCAGAGAAAACCATAAATCAAAAAGGCACATTCACCACGATGTTCATTGCAGCACTATTTACAATAGCCAGGTAATGGAAGCAACCTAAATGCCCACAGACAGATGAATGGATAAAGATGGGGTACATATATAAAATGGAATATTACTCGGCCATAAAAAGGAATGAAACTGGGTCATTTGTAGAGACATCGATGGATCTAGAGACTGTCATACAGAATGAAGTAAGTCAGAAAGAGGAAAACAAATATTGTATATTAATGCATATATGTGGAACCTAAAAAAATGATACAGATGAACTGGTTTGCAGGGAAGAAATAGAGACGCAGAGGTAGAGAAGAAACGTATGGACACCAAGTGTGGGAAGCCATAGGGTGGTGGTGGTGGGATGAGTTGGGAGATTGGGATTGACCTGTATACATGTATATGCATAAAATACATAAGTGATAATAACCTGCTGTATAAAAAAGTAAATAAAATTAAATTTAAAAATTAAAAAAAATAAAACTTAAAACTAAAACAGAAAAAAGTTCTTCCCTTCACACAGATGTATTTATAGAAATGAATTATTTCCATGCTTATATCTATAAATACATAAAAGAGGAATAAAATCTAAGTTGAACCATAAACGAAAAAATACCTGAACCCACCAGTTATACAGAGGAAAACCCTATCAGGGCACTTGCTCCAGCGGTAAACAATTCTGAAATTGGTCAGAGGTGTGGAATCATCACCCATCCAGCCAGCAACCCACCCCCCACGCAAGGAGCGTCCTCATTGCAAAGCTGGGAGACCGTGCCGAGGCATCTCTGAATAAAGGTGAGCTGAGCCCCAGTCCAGCTGCTGCTGAACTGTTCCCACCCTTCCCAGGTAAAACACCTGAATATGTACAAGGGCTTGAAAGCCTAGAGGAAGGGCCGCGGAGCCACACCAGCGACAGCACGCAGGCCAACATGGTGACTGCAGGTCAGCCAAGGTTGTCCTGGCCCCGTGCGCTCTTCCGGAAGCTTTCCATTATCCTGCCTGAGATACCCCTCCTGTCCCGGTCCCCACTGATTTTTCCTTCCTCACCTCTGTCCGGAGAGAAATTCCAGCGGAAGGTATGGGTGACACATCCTCTTCTTTACAGGTGGCAGCCTGGCAACTCCTGCAGAAAGGCCAGCAGAACCCCACTCACACCAGGCCACCAACAAAGCTGGGGCCCCTATTTCCCTCCCACCAGCTCAGCCCCGAGACTGCTGACGGGGCAGAGAATATGGAGTCAGGCACAGCTTCAGGGGCTATTGCCGCCTGGAGCGCTGTTTATATTGACCTCAACCAGGCACACCTGGGGAGGGCCGGCCGGCAGGGTAAGGCTGCCCAGGTCAGCTAATCCACAACCCTCAGGGAATCACATTGTTGAAAATGGACCTCGCTAAGGCAGAATAGAAGCCAAGGAAAATAAGGACACAATGCCATTTGCAGCACCGTAGATGAGTCTAGAGGTAATCACGTGACTTGTAGTAAGTCAGAAAGTGAAAGACACATATCATATCATATCACTTAGAGGTGTTACCTAAAATAGATAGCAGGGCAGTTATTTCCACTGAGAAGTGCAATCACAGGTTCATTAAACAAGCTTATGGTTCACCAATGGAAAGGTGTGAGGATTGGTTTCATTACGATATCGGGGTTAACAGACCTATACAAACAGAGGTGACATATATAATCACCAAAGACCTATGGAATACCAAGAGAAGACTACTCAACATTCTGTCATAACGTACATGGGTAAAGGATCCCAGGAAGAACAGACATCTGTATATGTGTAAAAGAACCACATCTTCGACACCTACAATAAGCCAAACATTGTAATCATACTTGCTGTAATAAAAAATAAAAAATTAAATTAAAAATACGAACAAGAAGTAGGGAGACAAACTTGAGGGGCTTTCTCCTGGCACATTCCATTCTAAATTCCAATCTAGAACACGACTTCCATTGAGGCTCTGTTGCCCTAGTAACCAGATTTGGTAAGGGAGAACTGCTGCCACCTTGTGGCCGTTTCACACAACAGCAGCTTTAATCCCAGCGCTAATGGTCAGTTGATATTCAAAATCTTTGCAGGCCTGTAAATGACACCTGTCCTGAAAACAAATCCTGGGGTCACATATCGACCAAAAAATTCAAAGGACGTCCATATTTCAAAACGACCGTTACAAAAGGCATATTTTATGCACATTAGTGTTCTGCTTCTTTGTCTTTCTTTCTTTTTTGGTTAAAAAGACGGGAATGGAAAAAGGCATCCCTCAGAATGGGCGAAAATAGTTGCAAACGAATCAATGGACAAAGGTTTAATCTCCAATATATATAAACAGCTCATGCACCTTAATGTTAAAAAAACAAAAAACCCAATACAAAAATGGGCAGAAGATCTAAAGAGACGTTTCTTCAAAGAAGACACAGAGAGGGCCAAGACGCACATGAAAAGCTGCTCAAGAGCACTAATTATTAGAGAAATGCAAATCAAAAGTACAATGAGGTATCCCCTCACACCTGTTAGAATCGGCATCATCAGAAAATCTACAAACAACAAATTCTGGGGAGGGTGTGGACAAAAGGAACCCTCTTCCACTATTGGTGGGAATGTAAATTGATACAGTCACTATGGAGAACAGTATGGAGTTTCCTTAAAAACACTAGAAATAGAATTACCATCTGATCCAGCAATCCCACTTCTGGGCATATACCCAGAGAAAACCATAAATCAAAAAGGCACATTCACCACGATGTTCATTGCAGCACTATTTACAATAGCCAGGTAATGGAAGCAACCTAAATGCCCACAGACAGATGAATGGATAAAGATGGGGTACATATATAAAATGGAATATTACTCGGCCATAAAAAGGAATGAAACTGGGTCATTTGTAGAGACATCGATGGATCTAGAGACTGTCATACAGAATGAAGTAAGTCAGAAAGAGGAAAACAAATATTGTATATTAATGCATATATGTGGAACCTAAAAAAATGATACAGATGAACTGGTTTGCAGGGAAGAAATAGAGACGCAGAGGTAGAGAACAAACGTATGGACACCAAGTGTGGGAAGCCATGGGGTGGTGGTGGTGGGATGAGTTGGGAGATTGGGATTGACCTGTATACATGTATATGCATAAAATACATAAGTGATAATAACCTGCTGTATAAAAAAGTAAATAAAATTAAATTTAAAAATTAAAAAAAATAAAACTTAAAACTAAAACAGAAAAAAGTTCTTCCCTTCACACAGATGTATTTATAGAAATGAATTATTTCCATGCTTATATCTATAAATACATAAAAGAGGAATAAAATCTAAGTTGAACCATAAACGAAAAAATACCTGAACCCACCAGTTATACAGAGGAAAACCCTATCAGGGCACTTGCTCCAGCGGTAAACAATTCTGAAATTGGTCAGAGGTGTGGAATCATCACCCATCCAGCCAGCAACCCACCCCCCACGCAAGGAGCGTCCTCATTGCAAAGCTGGGAGACCGTGCCGAGGCATCTCTGAATAAAGGTGAGCTGAGCCCCAGTCCAGCTGCTGCTGAACTGTTCCCACCCTTCCCAGGTAAAACACCTGAATATGTACAAGGGCTTGAAAGCCTAGAGGAAGGGCCGCGGAGCCACACCAGCGACAGCACGCAGGCCAACATGGTGACTGCAGGTCAGCCAAGGTTGTCCTGGCCCCGTGCGCTCTTCCGGAAGCTTTCCATTATCCTGCCTGAGATACCCCTCCTGTCCCGGTCCCCACTGATTTTTCCTTCCTCACCTCTGTCCGGAGAGAAATTCCAGCGGAAGGTATGGGTGACACATCCTCTTCTTTACAGGTGGCAGCCTGGCAACTCCTGCAGAAAGGCCAGCAGAACCCCACTCACACCAGGCCACCAACAAAGCTGGGGCCCCTATTTCCCTCCCACCAGCTCAGCCCCGAGACTGCTGACGGGGCAGAGAATATGGAGTCAGGCACAGCTTCAGGGGCTATTGCCGCCTGGAGCGCTGTTTATATTGACCTCAACCAGGCACACCTGGGGAGGGCCGGCCGGCAGGGTAAGGCTGCCCAGGTCAGCTAATCCACAACCCTCAGGGAATCACATTGTTGAAAATGGACCTCGCTAAGGCAGAATAGAAGCCAAGGAAAATAAGGACACAATGCCATTTGCAGCACCGTAGATGAGTCTAGAGGTAATCACGTGACTTGTAGTAAGTCAGAAAGTGAAAGACACATATCATATCATATCACTTAGAGGTGTTACCTAAAATAGATAGCAGGGCAGTTATTTCCACTGAGAAGTGCAATCACAGGTTCATTAAACAAGCTTATGGTTCACCAATGGAAAGGTGTGAGGATTGGTTTCATTACGATATCGGGGTTAACAGACCTATACAAACAGAGGTGACATATATAATCACCAAAGACCTATGGAATACCAAGAGAAGACTACTCAACATTCTGTCATAACGTACATGGGTAAAGGATCCCAGGAAGAACAGACATCTGTATATGTGTAAAAGAACCACATCTTCGACACCTACAATAAGCCAAACATTGTAATCATACTTGCTGTAATAAAAAATAAAAAATTAAATTAAAAATACGAACAAGAAGTAGGGAGACAAACTTGAGGGGCTTTCTCCTGGCACATTCCATTCTAAATTCCAATCTAGAACACGACTTCCATTGAGGCTCTGTTGCCCTAGTAACCAGATTTGGTAAGGGAGAACTGCTGCCACCTTGTGGCCGTTTCACACAACAGCAGCTTTAATCCCAGCGCTAATGGTCAGTTGATATTCAAAATCTTTGCAGGCCTGTAAATGACACCTGTCCTGAAAACAAATCCTGGGGTCACATATCGACCAAAAAATTCAAAGGACGTCCATATTTCAAAACGACCGTTACAAAAGGCATATTTTATGCACATTAGTGTTCTGCTTCTTTGTCTTTCTTTCTTTTTTGGTTAAAAAGACGGGAATGGAAAAAGGCATCCCTCAGAATGGGCGAAAATAGTTGCAAACGAATCAATGGACAAAGGTTTAATCTCCAATATATATAAACAGCTCATGCACCTTAATGTTAAAAAAACAAAAAACCCAATACAAAAATGGGCAGAAGATCTAAAGAGACGTTTCTTCAAAGAAGACACAGAGAGGGCCAAGACGCACATGAAAAGCTGCTCAAGAGCACTAATTATTAGAGAAATGCAAATCAAAAGTACAATGAGGTATCCCCTCACACCTGTTAGATTCGGCATCATCAGAAAATCTACAAACAACAAATTCTGGGGAGGGTGTGGACAAAAGGAACCCTCTTCCACTATTGGTGGGAATGTAAATTGATACAGTCACTATGGAGAACAGTATGGAGTTTCCTTAAAAACACTAGAAATAGAATTACCATCTGATCCAGCAATCCCACTTCTGGGCATATACCCAGAGAAAACCATAAATCAAAAAGGCACATTCACCACGATGTTCATTGCAGCACTATTTACAATAGCCAGGTAATGGAAGCAACCTAAATGCCCACAGACAGATGAATGGATAAAGATGGGGTACATATATAAAATGGAATATTACTCGGCCATAAAAAGGAATGAAACTGGGTCATTTGTAGAGACATCGATGGATCTAGAGACTGTCATACAGAATGAAGTAAGTCAGAAAGAGGAAAACAAATATTGTATATTAATGCATATATGTGGAACCTAAAAAAATGATACAGATGAACTGGTTTGCAGGGAAGAAATAGAGACGCAGAGGTAGAGAACAAACGTATGGACACCAAGTGTGGGAAGCCATGGGGTGGTGGTGGTGGGATGAGTTGGGAGATTGGGATTGACCTGTATACATGTATATGCATAAAATACATAAGTGATAATAACCTGCTGTATAAAAAAGTAAATAAAATTAAATTTAAAAATTAAAAAAAATAAAACTTAAAACTAAAACAGAAAAAAGTTCTTCCCTTCACACAGATGTATTTATAGAAATGAATTATTTCCATGCTTATATCTATAAATACATAAAAGAGGAATAAAATCTAAGTTGAACCATAAACGAAAAAATACCTGAACCCACCAGTTATACAGAGGAAAACCCTATCAGGGCACTTGCTCCAGCGGTAAACAATTCTGAAATTGGTCAGAGGTGTGGAATCATCACCCATCCAGCCAGCAACCCACCCCCCACGCAAGGAGCGTCCTCATTGCAAAGCTGGGAGACCGTGCCGAGGCATCTCTGAATAAAGGTGAGCTGAGCCCCAGTCCAGCTGCTGCTGAACTGTTCCCACCCTTCCCAGGTAAAACACCTGAATATGTACAAGGGCTTGAAAGCCTAGAGGAAGGGCCGCGGAGCCACACCAGCGACAGCACGCAGGCCAACATGGTGACTGCAGGTCAGCCAAGGTTGTCCTGGCCCCGTGCGCTCTTCCGGAAGCTTTCCATTATCCTGCCTGAGATACCCCTCCTGTCCCGGTCCCCACTGATTTTTCCTTCCTCACCTCTGTCCGGAGAGAAATTCCAGCGGAAGGTATGGGTGACACATCCTCTTCTTTACAGGTGGCAGCCTGGCAACTCCTGCAGAAAGGCCAGCAGAACCCCACTCACACCAGGCCACCAACAAAGCTGGGGCCCCTATTTCCCTCCCACCAGCTCAGCCCCGAGACTGCTGACGGGGCAGAGAATATGGAGTCAGGCACAGCTTCAGGGGCTATTGCCGCCTGGAGCGCTGTTTATATTGACCTCAACCAGGCACACCTGGGGAGGGCCGGCCGGCAGGGTAAGGCTGCCCAGGTCAGCTAATCCACAACCCTCAGGGAATCACATTGTTGAAAATGGACCTCGCTAAGGCAGAATAGAAGCCAAGGAAAATAAGGACACAATGCCATTTGCAGCACCGTAGATGAGTCTAGAGGTAATCACGTGACTTGTAGTAAGTCAGAAAGTGAAAGACACATATCATATCATATCACTTAGAGGTGTTACCTAAAATAGATAGCAGGGCAGTTATTTCCACTGAGAAGTGCAATCACAGGTTCATTAAACAAGCTTATGGTTCACCAATGGAAAGGTGTGAGGATTGGTTTCATTACGATATCAGGGTTAACAGACCTATACAAACAGAGGTGACATATATAATCACCAAAGACCTATGGAATACCAAGAGAAGACTACTCAACATTCTGTCATAACGTACATGGGTAAAGGATCCCAGGAAGAACAGACATCTGTATATGTGTAAAAGAACCACATCTTCGACACCTACAATAAGCCAAACATTGTAATCATACTTGCTGTAATAAAAAATAAAAAATTAAATTAAAAATACGAACAAGAAGTAGGGAGACAAACTTGAGGGGCTTTCTCCTGGCACATTCCATTCTAAATTCCAATCTAGAACACGACTTCCATTGAGGCTCTGTTGCCCTAGTAACCAGATTTGGTAAGGGATAACTGCTGCCACCTTGTGGCCGTTTCACACAACAGCAGCTTTAATCCCAGCGCTAATGGTCAGTTGATATTCAAAATCTTTGCAGGCCTGTAAATGACACCTGCCCTGAAAACAAATCCTGGGGTCACATATCGACCAAAAAATTCAAAGGACGTCCATATTTCAAAACGACCGTTTCAAAAGGCATATTTTATGCACATTAGTGTTCTGCTTCTTTGTCTTTCTTTCTTTTTTGGTTAAAAAGACGGGAATGGAAAAAGGCATCCCTCAGAATGGGCGAAAATAGTTGCAAACGAATCAATGGACAAAGGTTTAATCTCCAATATATATAAACAGCTCATGCACCTTAATGTTAAAAAAACAAAAAACCCAATACAAAAATGGGCAGAAGATCTAAAGAGACGTTTCTTCAAAGAAGACACAGAGAGGGCCAAGACGCACATGAAAAGCTGCTCAAGAGCACTAATTATTAGAGAAATGCAAATCAAAAGTACAATGAGGTATCCCCTCACACCTGTTAGAATCGGCATCATCAGAAAATCTACAAACAACAAATTCTGGGGAGGGTGTGGACAAAAGGAACCCTCTTCCACTATTGGTGGGAATGTAAATTGATACAGTCACTATGGAGAACAGTATGGAGTTTCCTTAAAAACACTAGAAATAGAATTACCATCTGATCCAGCAATCCCACTTCTGGGCATATACCCAGAGAAAACCATAAATCAAAAAGGCACATTCACCACGATGTTCATTGCAGCACTATTTACAATAGCCAGGTAATGGAAGCAACCTAAATGCCCACAGACAGATGAATGGATAAAGATGGGGTACATATATAAAATGGAATATTACTCGGCCATAAAAAGGAATGAAACTGGGTCATTTGTAGAGACATCGATGGATCTAGAGACTGTCATACAGAATGAAGTAAGTCAGAAAGAGGAAAACAAATATTGTATATTAATGCATATATGTGGAACCTAAAAAAATGATACAGATGAACTGGTTTGCAGGGAAGAAATAGAGACGCAGAGGTAGAGAACAAACGTATGGACACCAAGTGTGGGAAGCCATGGGGTGGTGGTGGTGGGATGAGTTGGGAGATTGGGATTGACCTGTATACATGTATATGCATAAAATACATAAGTGATAATAACCTGCTGTATAAAAAAGTAAATAAAATTAAATTTAAAAATTAAAAAAAATAAAACTTAAAACTAAAACAGAAAAAAGTTCTTCCCTTCACACAGATGTATTTATAGAAATGAATTATTTCCATGCTTATATCTATAAATACATAAAAGAGGAATAAAATCTAAGTTGAACCATAAACGAAAAAATACCTGAACCCACCAGTTATACAGAGGAAAACCCTATCAGGGCACTTGCTCCAGCGGTAAACAATTCTGAAATTGGTCAGAGGTGTGGAATCATCACCCATCCAGCCAGCAACCCACCCCCCACGCAAGGAGCGTCCTCATTGCAAAGCTGGGAGACCGTGCCGAGGCATCTCTGAATAAAGGTGAGCTGAGCCCCAGTCCAGCTGCTGCTGAACTGTTCCCACCCTTCCCAGGTAAAACACCTGAATATGTACAAGGGCTTGAAAGCCTAGAGGAAGGGCCGCGGAGCCACACCAGCGACAGCACGCAGGCCAACATGGTGACTGCAGGTCAGCCAAGGTTGTCCTGGCCCCGTGCGCTCTTCCGGAAGCTTTCCATTATCCTGCCTGAGATACCCCTCCTGTCCCGGTCCCCACTGATTTTTCCTTCCTCACCTCTGTCCGGAGAGAAATTCCAGCGGAAGGTATGGGTGACACATCCTCTTCTTTACAGGTGGCAGCCTGGCAACTCCTGCAGAAAGGCCAGCAGAACCCCACTCACACCAGGCCACCAACAAAGCTGGGGCCCCTATTTCCCTCCCACCAGCTCAGCCCCGAGACTGCTGACGGGGCAGAGAATATGGAGTCAGGCACAGCTTCAGGGGCTATTGCCGCCTGGAGCGCTGTTTATATTGACCTCAACCAGGCACACCTGGGGAGGGCCGGCCGGCAGGGTAAGGCTGCCCAGGTCAGCTAATCCACAACCCTCAGGGAATCACATTGTTGAAAATGGACCTCGCTAAGGCAGAATAGAAGCCAAGGAAAATAAGGACACAATGCCATTTGCAGCACCGTAGATGAGTCTAGAGGTAATCACGTGACTTGTAGTAAGTCAGAAAGTGAAAGACACATATCATATCATATCACTTAGAGGTGTTACCTAAAATAGATAGCAGGGCAGTTATTTCCACTGAGAAGTGCAATCACAGGTTCATTAAACAAGCTTATGGTTCACCAATGGAAAGGTGTGAGGATTGGTTTCATTACGATATCGGGGTTAACAGACCTATACAAACAGAGGTGACATATATAATCACCAAAGACCTATGGAATACCAAGAGAAGACTACTCAACATTCTGTCATAACGTACATGGGTAAAGGATCCCAGGAAGAACAGACATCTGTATATGTGTAAAAGAACCACATCTTCGACACCTACAATAAGCCAAACATTGTAATCATACTTGCTGTAATAAAAAATAAAAAATTAAATTAAAAATACGAACAAGAAGTAGGGAGACAAACTTGAGGGGCTTTCTCCTGGCACATTCCATTCTAAATTCCAATCTAGAACACGACTTCCATTGAGGCTCTGTTGCCCTAGTAACCAGATTTGGTAAGGGAGAACTGCTGCCACCTTGTGGCCGTTTCACACAACAGCAGCTTTAATCCCAGCGCTAATGGTCAGTTGATATTCAAAATCTTTGCAGGCCTGTAAATGACACCTGCCCTGAAAACAAATCCTGGGGTCACATATCGACCAAAAAATTCAAAGGACGTCCATATTTCAAAACGACCGTTACAAAAGGCATATTTTATGCACATTAGTGTTCTGCTTCTTTGTCTTTCTTTCTTTTTTGGTTAAAAAGACGGGAATGGAAAAAGGCATCCCTCAGAATGGGCGAAAATAGTTGCAAACGAATCAATGGACAAAGGTTTAATCTCCAATATATATAAACAGCTCATGCACCTTAATGTTAAAAAAACAAAAAACCCAATACAAAAATGGGCAGAAGATCTAAAGAGACGTTTCTTCAAAGAAGACACAGAGAGGGCCAAGACGCACATGAAAAGCTGCTCAAGAGCACTAATTATTAGAGAAATGCAAATCAAAAGTACAATGAGGTATCCCCTCACACCTGTTAGAATCGGCATCATCAGAAAATCTACAAACAACAAATTCTGGGGAGGGTGTGGACAAAAGGAACCCTCTTCCACTATTGGTGGGAATGTAAATTGATACAGTCACTATGGAGAACAGTATGGAGTTTCCTTAAAAACACTAGAAATAGAATTACCATCTGATCCAGCAATCCCACTTCTGGGCATATACCCAGAGAAAACCATAAATCAAAAAGGCACATTCACCACGATGTTCATTGCAGCACTATTTACAATAGCCAGGTAATGGAAGCAACCTAAATGCCCACAGACAGATGAATGGATAAAGATGGGGTACATATATAAAATGGAATATTACTCGGCCATAAAAAGGAATGAAACTGGGTCATTTGTAGAGACATCGATGGATCTAGAGACTGTCATACAGAATGAAGTAAGTCAGAAAGAGGAAAACAAATATTGTATATTAATGCATATATGTGGAACCTAAAAAAATGATACAGATGAACTGGTTTGCAGGGAAGAAATAGAGACGCAGAGGTAGAGAAGAAACGTATGGACACCAAGTGTGGGAAGCCATGGGGTGGTGGTGGTGGGATGAGTTGGGAGATTGGGATTGACCTGTATACATGTATATGCATAAAATACATAAGTGATAATAACCTGCTGTATAAAAAAGTAAATAAAATTAAATTTAAAAATTAAAAAAAATAAAACTTAAAACTAAAACAGAAAAAAGTTCTTCCCTTCACACAGATGTATTTATAGAAATGAATTATTTCCATGCTTATATCTATAAATACATAAAAGAGGAATAAAATCTAAGTTGAACCATAAACGAAAAAATACCTGAACCCACCAGTTATACAGAGGAAAACCCTATCAGGGCACTTGCTCCAGCGGTAAACAATTCTGAAATTGGTCAGAGGTGTGGAATCATCACCCATCCAGCCAGCAACCCACCCCCCACGCAAGGAGCGTCCTCATTGCAAAGCTGGGAGACCGTGCCGAGGCATCTCTGAATAAAGGTGAGCTGAGCCCCAGTCCAGCTGCTGCTGAACTGTTCCCACCCTTCCCAGGTAAAACACCTGAATATGTACAAGGGCTTGAAAGCCTAGAGGAAGGGCCGCGGAGCCACACCAGCGACAGCACGCAGGCCAACATGGTGACTGCAGGTCAGCCAAGGTTGTCCTGGCCCCGTGCGCTCTTCCGGAAGCTTTCCATTATCCTGCCTGAGATACCCCTCCTGTCCCGGTCCCCACTGATTTTTCCTTCCTCACCTCTGTCCGGAGAGAAATTCCAGCGGAAGGTATGGGTGACACATCCTCTTCTTTACAGGTGGCAGCCTGGCAACTCCTGCAGAAAGGCCAGCAGAACCCCACTCACACCAGGCCACCAACAAAGCTGGGGCCCCTATTTCCCTCCCACCAGCTCAGCCCCGAGACTGCTGACGGGGCAGAGAATATGGAGTCAGGCACAGCTTCAGGGGCTATTGCCGCCTGGAGCGCTGTTTATATTGACCTCAACCAGGCACACCTGGGGAGGGCCGGCCGGCAGGGTAAGGCTGCCCAGGTCAGCTAATCCACAACCCTCAGGGAATCACATTGTTGAAAATGGACCTCGCTAAGGCAGAATAGAAGCCAAGGAAAATAAGGACACAATGCCATTTGCAGCACCGTAGATGAGTCTAGAGGTAATCACGTGACTTGTAGTAAGTCAGAAAGTGAAAGACACATATCATATCATATCACTTAGAGGTGTTACCTAAAATAGATAGCAGGGCAGTTATTTCCACTGAGAAGTGCAATCACAGGTTCATTAAACAAGCTTATGGTTCACCAATGGAAAGGTGTGAGGATTGGTTTCATTACGATATCAGGGTTAACAGACCTATACAAACAGAGGTGACATATATAATCACCAAAGACCTATGGAATACCAAGAGAAGACTACTCAACATTCTGTCATAACGTACATGGGTAAAGGATCCCAGGAAGAACAGACATCTGTATATGTGTAAAAGAACCACATCTTCGACACCTACAATAAGCCAAACATTGTAATCATACTTGCTGTAATAAAAAATAAAAAATTAAATTAAAAATACGAACAAGAAGTAGGGAGACAAACTTGAGGGGCTTTCTCCTGGCACATTCCATTCTAAATTCCAATCTAGAACACGACTTCCATTGAGGCTCTGTTGCCCTAGTAACCAGATTTGGTAAGGGATAACTGCTGCCACCTTGTGGCCGTTTCACACAACAGCAGCTTTAATCCCAGCGCTAATGGTCAGTTGATATTCAAAATCTTTGCAGGCCTGTAAATGACACCTGCCCTGAAAACAAATCCTGGGGTCACATATCGACCAAAAAATTCAAAGGACGTCCATATTTCAAAACGACCGTTTCAAAAGGCATATTTTATGCACATTAGTGTTCTGCTTCTTTGTCTTTCTTTCTTTTTTGGTTAAAAAGACGGGAATGGAAAAAGGCATCCCTCAGAATGGGCGAAAATAGTTGCAAACGAATCAATGGACAAAGGTTTAATCTCCAATATATATAAACAGCTCATGCACCTTAATGTTAAAAAAACAAAAAACCCAATACAAAAATGGGCAGAAGATCTAAAGAGACGTTTCTTCAAAGAAGACACAGAGAGGGCCAAGACGCACATGAAAAGCTGCTCAAGAGCACTAATTATTAGAGAAATGCAAATCAAAAGTACAATGAGGTATCCCCTCACACCTGTTAGAATCGGCATCATCAGAAAATCTACAAACAACAAATTCTGGGGAGGGTGTGGACAAAAGGAACCCTCTTCCACTATTGGTGGGAATGTAAATTGATACAGTCACTATGGAGAACAGTATGGAGTTTCCTTAAAAACACTAGAAATAGAATTACCATCTGATCCAGCAATCCCACTTCTGGGCATATACCCAGAGAAAACCATAAATCAAAAAGGCACATTCACCACGATGTTCATTGCAGCACTATTTACAATAGCCAGGTAATGGAAGCAACCTAAATGCCCACAGACAGATGAATGGATAAAGATGGGGTACATATATAAAATGGAATATTACTCGGCCATAAAAAGGAATGAAACTGGGTCATTTGTAGAGACATCGATGGATCTAGAGACTGTCATACAGAATGAAGTAAGTCAGAAAGAGGAAAACAAATATTGTATATTAATGCATATATGTGGAACCTAAAAAAATGATACAGATGAACTGGTTTGCAGGGAAGAAATAGAGACGCAGAGGTAGAGAACAAACGTATGGACACCAAGTGTGGGAAGCCATGGGGTGGTGGTGGTGGGATGAGTTGGGAGATTGGGATTGACCTGTATACATGTATATGCATAAAATACATAAGTGATAATAACCTGCTGTATAAAAAAGTAAATAAAATTAAATTTAAAAATTAAAAAAAATAAAACTTAAAACTAAAACAGAAAAAAGTTCTTCCCTTCACACAGATGTATTTATAGAAATGAATTATTTCCATGCTTATATCTATAAATACATAAAAGAGGAATAAAATCTAAGTTGAACCATAAACGAAAAAATACCTGAACCCACCAGTTATACAGAGGAAAACCCTATCAGGGCACTTGCTCCAGCGGTAAACAATTCTGAAATTGGTCAGAGGTGTGGAATCATCACCCATCCAGCCAGCAACCCACCCCCCACGCAAGGAGCGTCCTCATTGCAAAGCTGGGAGACCGTGCCGAGGCATCTCTGAATAAAGGTGAGCTGAGCCCCAGTCCAGCTGCTGCTGAACTGTTCCCACCCTTCCCAGGTAAAACACCTGAATATGTACAAGGGCTTGAAAGCCTAGAGGAAGGGCCGCGGAGCCACACCAGCGACAGCACGCAGGCCAACATGGTGACTGCAGGTCAGCCAAGGTTGTCCTGGCCCCGTGCGCTCTTCCGGAAGCTTTCCATTATCCTGCCTGAGATACCCCTCCTGTCCCGGTCCCCACTGATTTTTCCTTCCTCACCTCTGTCCGGAGAGAAATTCCAGCGGAAGGTATGGGTGACACATCCTCTTCTTTACAGGTGGCAGCCTGGCAACTCCTGCAGAAAGGCCAGCAGAACCCCACTCACACCAGGCCACCAACAAAGCTGGGGCCCCTATTTCCCTCCCACCAGCTCAGCCCCGAGACTGCTGACGGGGCAGAGAATATGGAGTCAGGCACAGCTTCAGGGGCTATTGCCGCCTGGAGCGCTGTTTATATTGACCTCAACCAGGCACACCTGGGGAGGGCCGGCCGGCAGGGTAAGGCTGCCCAGGTCAGCTAATCCACAACCCTCAGGGAATCACATTGTTGAAAATGGACCTCGCTAAGGCAGAATAGAAGCCAAGGAAAATAAGGACACAATGCCATTTGCAGCACCGTAGATGAGTCTAGAGGTAATCACGTGACTTGTAGTAAGTCAGAAAGTGAAAGACACATATCATATCATATCACTTAGAGGTGTTACCTAAAATAGATAGCAGGGCAGTTATTTCCACTGAGAAGTGCAATCACAGGTTCATTAAACAAGCTTATGGTTCACCAATGGAAAGGTGTGAGGATTGGTTTCATTACGATATCGGGGTTAACAGACCTATACAAACAGAGGTGACATATATAATCACCAAAGACCTATGGAATACCAAGAGAAGACTACTCAACATTCTGTCATAACGTACATGGGTAAAGGATCCCAGGAAGAACAGACATCTGTATATGTGTAAAAGAACCACATCTTCGACACCTACAATAAGCCAAACATTGTAATCATACTTGCTGTAATAAAAAATAAAAAATTAAATTAAAAATACGAACAAGAAGTAGGGAGACAAACTTGAGGGGCTTTCTCCTGGCACATTCCATTCTAAATTCCAATCTAGAACACGACTTCCATTGAGGCTCTGTTGCCCTAGTAACCAGATTTGGTAAGGGAGAACTGCTGCCACCTTGTGGCCGTTTCACACAACAGCAGCTTTAATCCCAGCGCTAATGGTCAGTTGATATTCAAAATCTTTGCAGGCCTGTAAATGACACCTGCCCTGAAAACAAATCCTGGGGTCACATATCGACCAAAAAATTCAAAGGACGTCCATATTTCAAAACGACCGTTACAAAAGGCATATTTTATGCACATTAGTGTTCTGCTTCTTTGTCTTTCTTTCTTTTTTGGTTAAAAAGACGGGAATGGAAAAAGGCATCCCTCAGAATGGGCGAAAATAGTTGCAAACGAATCAATGGACAAAGGTTTAATCTCCAATATATATAAACAGCTCATGCACCTTAATGTTAAAAAAACAAAAAACCCAATACAAAAATGGGCAGAAGATCTAAAGAGACGTTTCTTCAAAGAAGACACAGAGAGGGCCAAGACGCACATGAAAAGCTGCTCAAGAGCACTAATTATTAGAGAAATGCAAATCAAAAGTACAATGAGGTATCCCCTCACACCTGTTAGAATCGGCATCATCAGAAAATCTACAAACAACAAATTCTGGGGAGGGTGTGGACAAAAGGAACCCTCTTCCACTATTGGTGGGAATGTAAATTGATACAGTCACTATGGAGAACAGTATGGAGTTTCCTTAAAAACACTAGAAATAGAATTACCATCTGATCCAGCAATCCCACTTCTGGGCATATACCCAGAGAAAACCATAAATCAAAAAGGCACATTCACCACGATGTTCATTGCAGCACTATTTACAATAGCCAGGTAATGGAAGCAACCTAAATGCCCACAGACAGATGAATGGATAAAGATGGGGTACATATATAAAATGGAATATTACTCGGCCATAAAAAGGAATGAAACTGGGTCATTTGTAGAGACATCGATGGATCTAGAGACTGTCATACAGAATGAAGTAAGTCAGAAAGAGGAAAACAAATATTGTATATTAATGCATATATGTGGAACCTAAAAAAATGATACAGATGAACTGGTTTGCAGGGAAGAAATAGAGACGCAGAGGTAGAGAACAAACGTATGGACACCAAGTGTGGGAAGCCATGGGGTGGTGTTGGTGGGATGAGTTGGGAGATTGGGATTGACCTGTATACATGTATATGCATAAAATACATAAGTGATAATAACCTGCTGTATAAAAAAGTAAATAAAATTAAATTTAAAAATTAAAAAAAATAAAACTTAAAACTAAAACAGAAAAAAGTTCTTCCCTTCACACAGATGTATTTATAGAAATGAATTATTTCCATGCTTATATCTATAAATACATAAAAGAGGAATAAAATCTAAGTTGAACCATAAACGAAAAAATACCTGAACCCACCAGTTATACAGAGGAAAACCCTATCAGGGCACTTGCTCCAGCGGTAAACAATTCTGAAATTGGTCAGAGGTGTGGAATCATCACCCATCCAGCCAGCAACCCACCCCCCACGCAAGGAGCGTCCTCATTGCAAAGCTGGGAGACCGTGCCGAGGCATCTCTGAATAAAGGTGAGCTGAGCCCCAGTCCAGCTGCTGCTGAACTGTTCCCACCCTTCCCAGGTAAAACACCTGAATATGTACAAGGGCTTGAAAGCCTAGAGGAAGGGCCGCGGAGCCACACCAGCGACAGCACGCAGGCCAACATGGTGACTGCAGGTCAGCCAAGGTTGTCCTGGCCCCGTGCGCTCTTCCGGAAGCTTTCCATTATCCTGCCTGAGATACCCCTCCTGTCCCGGTCCCCACTGATTTTTCCTTCCTCACCTCTGTCCGGAGAGAAATTCCAGCGGAAGGTATGGGTGACACATCCTCTTCTTTACAGGTGGCAGCCTGGCAACTCCTGCAGAAAGGCCAGCAGAACCCCACTCACACCAGGCCACCAACAAAGCTGTGGCCCCTATTTCCCTCCCACCAGCTCAGCCCCGAGACTGCTGACGGGGCAGAGAATATGGAGTCAGGCACAGCTTCAGGGGCTATTGCCGCCTGGAGCGCTGTTTATATTGACCTCAACCAGGCACACCTGGGGAGGGCCGGCCGGCAGGGTAAGGCTGCCCAGGTCAGCTAATCCACAACCCTCAGGGAATCACATTGTTGAAAATGGACCTCGCTAAGGCAGAATAGAAGCCAAGGAAAATAAGGACACAATGCCATTTGCAGCACCGTAGATGAGTCTAGAGGTAATCACGTGACTTGTAGTAAGTCAGAAAGTGAAAGACACATATCATATCATATCACTTAGAGGTGTTACCTAAAATAGATAGCAGGGCAGTTATTTCCACTGAGAAGTGCAATCACAGGTTCATTAAACAAGCTTATGGTTCACCAATGGAAAGGTGTGAGGATTGGTTTCATTACGATATCGGGGTTAACAGACCTATACAAACAGAGGTGACATATATAATCACCAAAGACCTATGGAATACCAAGAGAAGACTACTCAACATTCTGTCATAACGTACATGGGTAAAGGATCCCAGGAAGAACAGACATCTGTATATGTGTAAAAGAACCACATCTTCGACACCTACAATAAGCCAAACATTGTAATCATACTTGCTGTAATAAAAAATAAAAAATTAAATTAAAAATACGAACAAGAAGTAGGGAGACAAACTTGAGGGGCTTTCTCCTGGCACATTCCATTCTAAATTCCAATCTAGAACACGACTTCCATTGAGGCTCTGTTGCCCTAGTAACCAGATTTGGTAAGGGAGAACTGCTGCCACCTTGTGGCCGTTTCACACAACAGCAGCTTTAATCCCAGCGCTAATGGTCAGTTGATATTCAAAATCTTTGCAGGCCTGTAAATGACACCTGCCCTGAAAACAAATCCTGGGGTCACATATCGACCAAAAAATTCAAAGGACGTCCATATTTCAAAACGACCGTTTCAAAAGGCATATTTTATGCACATTAGTGTTCTGCTTCTTTGTCTTTCTTTCTTTTTTGGTTAAAAAGACGGGAATGGAAAAAGGCATCCCTCAGAATGGGCGAAAATAGTTGCAAACCAATCAATGGACAAAGGTTTAATCTCCAATATATATAAACAGCTCATGCACCTTAATGTTAAAAAAACAAAAAACCCAATACAAAAATGGGCAGAAGATCTAAAGAGACGTTTCTTCAAAGAAGACACAGAGAGGGCCAAGACGCACATGAAAAGCTGCTCAAGAGCACTAATTATTAGAGAAATGCAAATCAAAAGTACAATGAGGTATCCCCTCACACCTGTTAGAATCGGCATCATCAGAAAATCTACAAACAACAAATTCTGGGGAGGGTGTGGACAAAAGGAACCCTCTTCCACTATTGGTGGGAATGTAAATTGATACAGTCACTATGGAGAACAGTATGGAGTTTCCTTAAAAACACTAGAAATAGAATTACCATCTGATCCAGCAATCCCACTTCTGGGCATATACCCAGAGAAAACCATAAATCAAAAAGGCACATTCACCACGATGTTCATTGCAGCACTATTTACAATAGCCAGGTAATGGAAGCAACCTAAATGCCCACAGACAGATGAATGGATAAAGATGTGGTACATATATAAAATGGAATATTACTCGGCCATAAAAAGGAATGAAACTGGGTCATTTGTAGAGACATCGATGGATCTAGAGACTGTCATACAGAATGAAGTAAGTCAGAAAGAGGAAAACAAATATTGTATATTAATGCATATATGTGGAACCTAAAAAAATGATACAGATGAACTGGTTTGCAGGGAAGAAATAGAGACGCAGAGGTAGAGAAGAAACGTATGGACACCAAGTGTGGGAAGCCATGGGGTGGTGGTGGTGGGATGAGTTGGGAGATTGGGATTGACCTGTATACATGTATATGCATAAAATACATAAGTGATAATAACCTGCTGTATAAAAAAGTAAATAAAATTAAATTTAAAAATTAAAAAAAATAAAACTTAAAACTAAAACAGAAAAAAGTTCTTCCCTTCACACAGATGTATTTATAGAAATGAATTATTTCCATGCTTATATCTATAAATACATAAAAGAGGAATAAAATCTAAGTTGAACCATAAACGAAAAAATACCTGAACCCACCAGTTATACAGAGGAAAACCCTATCAGGGCACTTGCTCCAGCGGTAAACAATTCTGAAATTGGTCAGAGGTGTGGAATCATCACCCATCCAGCCAGCAACCCACCCCCCACGCAAGGAGCGTCCTCATTGCAAAGCTGGGAGACCGTGCCGAGGCATCTCTGAATAAAGGTGAGCTGAGCCCCAGTCCAGCTGCTGCTGAACTGTTCCCACCCTTCCCAGGTAAAACACCTGAATATGTACAAGGGCTTGAAAGCCTAGAGGAAGGGCCGCGGAGCCACACCAGCGACAGCACGCAGGCCAACATGGTGACTGCAGGTCAGCCAAGGTTGTCCTGGCCCCGTGCGCTCTTCCGGAAGCTTTCCATTATCCTGCCTGAGATACCCCTCCTGTCCCGGTCCCCACTGATTTTTCCTTCCTCACCTCTGTCCGGAGAGAAATTCCAGCGGAAGGTATGGGTGACACATCCTCTTCTTTACAGGTGGCAGCCTGGCAACTCCTGCAGAAAGGCCAGCAGAACCCCACTCACACCAGGCCACCAACAAAGCTGGGGCCCCTATTTCCCTCCCACCAGCTCAGCCCCGAGACTGCTGACGGGGCAGAGAATATGGAGTCAGGCACAGCTTCAGGGGCTATTGCCGCCTGGAGCGCTGTTTATATTGACCTCAACCAGGCACACCTGGGGAGGGCCGGCCGGCAGGTTCAGGCTGCCCAGGTCAGCTAATCCTCAGCCCTCAGGGAATCACACTGTTGAAAATGGACCTCACTAAGGCAGAGTAGAAGCCAAGGAATAAAAGGACACAATGCCATTTGCAGCACTGTAGATGTGTCTAGAGGTAATCACGTGACTTGTAGTAAGTCAGAAAGTGAAAGACACATATCATATCATATCACTTATAGGTGTTACCTAAAAACGGATACCAGGGCAGATATTTCCACGGAGAAGGACAATCACAGATTCATTAAACAAACTTATGGTTCACCAATGGAAAGGTGTGAGGATTTGTTTCATTACAATGTTGGGGTTAACAGACATACAAACACAGGTGACATATATAATCACCAAATACCTATGGAATACCAAGAGAAGACGACTCAACATCCTGTCATAACGTACATGGGAAAAGGATCCCAGGAAGAACAGACATATGTGTATGTGTAAAAGAAGCACATCTTCCACACCTACCACAAGCCAAACATTGTAATCACACTTGCTGTAATCAAAAATAAAAAATTAAATTAAAAACACGAAGAAGAAGTAGTGAGACCAACTTGAGGGGCTTTCTCCTGGCACATTCCATTCTAAATTCCAATCTAGAACACGACTTCCATTGAGGCTCTGTTGCCCTAGTAACCAGATTTGGTAAGGGAGAACTGCTGCCACCTTGTGGCCGTTTCACACAACAGCAGCTTTAATCCCAGCGCTCATGGTCAGTTGATATTCAAAATCATTGCAGACCTGTAAATGACACCTGCCCTGAAAACAAATCCTGGGGTCACATATCGACCAAAAAATTCAAAGGACGCCCATATTTCAAAACGACCGTTTCAAAAGGCATATTTTACGCACATTAGTGTTCTGCTTCTTTTTCTTTCTTTCTTTCTTTGTTAAAAAAACAGGAATGGAAAAAGGCATCCCTCAGAATGGGCGAAAATATTTGCAAACGAATCAATGGACAAAGGTTTAATCTCCAACATATATAAAGAGCTCATGCAGCTTAATATTAAAACAACAAACAACCCAATACAAAAATGGGCAGAAGATCTAAAGAGACGTTTCTTCAAAGAAGACACAGAGACGGCCAAGACGCACATGCAAAGCTGCTCAACATCACTAATTATTAGAGAAATGCAAATCAAAACTACAATGAGGGATCACCTCACACCTGTTAGAAACGGCATCTTCAGAAAATCTACAACCAACAAACTCTGGGGAGGGTGTGGACAAAAGGAACCCTCTTCCACTATTGGTGGGAATGTAAATTGATACAGTGTCTATGGACAACAGTATGGAGTTTCGTTAAAAAAACTTGAAATAGAATTACCATATGATCCAGCAATCCTACTTCTGGGCATATACCAGAGAAAACCATAAATCAAAAAGGCACATTCACCACAATGGTCAGTGCAGCACTATTGACAATAGCCAGGTAATGGAAGCAACCTAAATTCCCACAGACAGACGAATGGATAAAGATGTGGTACATATATAAAATGGAATATTACTCAGCCATAAGAAGGAATGAACCTGGGTCATTTGTAGAGACGTCGATGGATCTAGAGACTGTCATACAGAATGAAGTAAGTCAGAAAGAGAAAAACAAATATTCTTTATTAATGCATATATGTGGAACCTAGACAAATGGTACAGATGAACTGGTTTGCAGGGAAGAAACAGAGACACAGAGGTAGAGAACAAACGTATGGACACCAAGTGTGGGAAGCCATGGGGTGGTGGTGGTGGGATGAGTCGGGAGATTGGGATTGACCTGTATACATGTATATGCATAAAATACATAACTAATAATAACCTGCTGTATAAAAAAATAAATAAAATTAAATTTCAAAATTTTATAAAATAAAATTTAAAAATAGAAAAAAGTTCTTCCCTTCACACAGATGTATTTATATGAATGAACTATTGTCATGCTTATATCAATAAATACACAAAAGAGGAATAAAACCTAACTTGAACCAAAAAGGAAAAAATACCTGAACCCACCAGTTATACAGAGGAAAACCCTATCAGGGCACTTGCTCCAGCGGTAAACAATTCTGAAATTGGTCAGAGGTGGGGAATCATCTCCCATACAGCCAGCAGCCCACCCCCCACGCAAGGAGCGTCCTCATTGCAAATCTGGGGGACAATGCCGAGACATCTGTGAGTAAACGTGAGCAGAGCCCCAGGCCAGCTGCTGCTGAAATGTTCCCACCCTTCCCAGGTAAAACACCTGAATATGTACAAGGGCTTGAAAGCCTAGAGGAAGGGCCGTGGAGCCACACCAGCGGCAGCACGCAGGCCAACTTGGTGCCTGCAGGACAGCCAGGATGGTCCTGGCCCCGGGTGCTCTTCTAGAAGCTTTCCATTGCCCTGCCTGAGATACCCTTCTTGTCCAGGCCCCCACTGCTTTTTTCCTTCCTCACCTCTGTCCGGAGAGAAATTCCAGCGGAAGGTATGGGTGACACATCCTCTTCTTTACAGGTGGCAGCCTGCCAACCCCTGCAGAAAGTCCAGCACAGCCCCACTCACAACGGGCCACCCACAAAGCCGTGGCCCCTCACTCCCTCCCACCAGCACAGCCCCGAGACTGCTGACGGGGCAGAGAATATGGAGTCAGGCACGGCTTCAGGGGCTATTGCTGCCTGGAGCGCTGTTTATATTGACCTCAACCCAGGCACACCTGAGGAGGGCCGGCCGGCAGGTTCAGGCTGCCCAGGTCAGCTAATCCTCAGCCCTCAGGGAATCACACTGTTGAAAATGGACCTCACTAAGGCAGAGTAGAAGCCAAGGAATAAAAGGACACAATGCCATTTGCAGCACTGTAGATGTGTCTAGAGGTAATCACGTGAATTGTAGTAAGTCAGAAAGTGAAAGACACATGTCATATCATATCACTTATAGGTGTTACCTAAAAACGGATACCAGGGCAGATATTTCCACGGAGAAGGACAATCACAGATTCATTAAACAAACTTATGGTTCACCAATGGAAAGGTGTGAGGATTGGTTTCATTACGATATTGGGGTTAACAGACATACAAACACAGGTGACATATATTATCACCAAAGACCTATGGAATACCAAGGGAAGACGACTCAACATTCTGTCATAACGTACATGGGAAAAGGATCCCAGGAAGAACAGACATATGTGTATGTGTAAAAGAAGCACATCTTCCACACCTACCACAAGCCAAACATTGTAATCACACTTGCTGTAATCAAAAATAAAAAATTAAATTAAAAACACGAAGAAGAAGTAGTGAGACCAACTTGAGGGGCTTTCTCCTGGCACATTCCATTCTAAATTCCAATCTAGAACACGACTTCCATTGAGGCTCTGTTGCCCTAGTAACCAGATTTGGTAAGGGAGAACTGCTGCCACCTTGTGGCCGTTTCACACAACAGCAGCTTTAATCCCAGCGCTCATGGTCAGTTGATATTCAAAATCATTGCAGACCTGTAAATGACACCTGCCCTGAAAACAAATCCTGGGGTCACATATCGACCAAAAAATTCAAAGGACGCCCATATTTCAAAACGACCGTTTCAAAAGGCATATTTTACGCACATTAGTGTTCTGCTTCTTTTTCTTTCTTTCTTTCTTTGTTAAAAAAACAGGAATGGAAAAAGGCATCCCTCAGAATGGGCGAAAATATTTGCAAACGAATCAATGGACAAAGGTTTAATCTCCAACATATATAAAGAGCTCATGCAGCTTAATATTAAAACAACAAACAACCCAATACAAAAATGGGCAGAAGATCTAAAGAGACGTTTCTTCAAAGAAGACACAGAGACGGCCAAGACGCACATGAAAAGCTGCTCAACATCACTAATTATTAGAGAAATGCAAATCAAAACTACAATGAGGGATCACCTCACACCTGTTAGAGTCGGCATCATCAGAAAATCTACAACCAACAAACTCTGGGGAGGGTGTGGACAAAAGGAACCCTCTTCCACTATTGGTGGGAATGTAAATTGATACAGTGTCTATGGACAACAGTATGGAGTTTCGTTAAAAAAACTTGAAATAGAATTACCATATGATCCAGCAATCCTACTTCTGGGCATATACCAGAGAAAACCATAAATCAAAAAGGCACATTCACCACAATGGTCAGTGCAGCACTATTGACAATAGCCAGGTAATGGAAGCAACCTAAATACCCACAGACAGACGAATGGATAAAGATGTGGTACATATATAAAATGGAATATTACTCAGCCATAAGAAGGAATGAAACTGGGTCATTTGTAGAGACGTCGATGGATCTAGAGACTGTCATACAGAATGAAGTAAGTCAGAAAGAGAAAAACAAATATTGTATATTAATGCATATATGTGGAACCTAGACAAATGGTACAGATGAACTGGTTTGCAGGGAAGAAACAGAGACACAGAGGTAGAGAACAAACGTATGGACACCAAGTGTGGGAAGCCATGGGGTGGTGGTGGTGGGATGAGTCGGGAGATTGGGATTGACCTGTATACATGTATATGCAGAAAATACATAACTAATAATAACCTGCTGTCTAAAAAAATAAATAAAATTAAATTTCAAAATTTTATAAAATAAAATTTAAAAATAGAAAAAAGGTCTTCCCTTCACACAGATGTATTTATATGAATGAACTATTGCCATGCTTATATCAGTAAATACACAAAAGAGGAATAAAACCTAACTTGAACCAAAAAGGAAAAAATACCTGAACCCACCTGTTATACAGAGGAAAACCCTATCAGGGCACTTGCTCCAGCCGTAAACAATTCTGAAATTGGTCAGAGGTGGGGAATCATCTCCCATACAGCCAGCAGCCCACCCCCCACGCAAGGAGCGTCCTCATTGCAAATCTGGGGGACCGTGCCGAGGCATCTGTGAGTAAACGTGAGCAGAGCCCCAGGCCAGCTGCTGCTGAACTGTTCCCACCCTTCCCAGGTAAAACACCTGAATATGTACAAGGGCTTGAAAGCCTAGAGGAAGGGCCGTGGAGCCACACCAGCGACAGCACGCAGGCCAACTTGGTGCCTGCAGGACAGCCAGGATGGTCCTGGCCCCGGGTGCTCTTCTAGAAGCTTTCCATTGCCCTGCCTGAGATACCCTTCCTGTCCAGGCCCCCACTGCTTTTTTCCTTCCTCACCTCTGTCCGGAGAGAAATTCCAGCGGAAGGTATGGGTGACACATACTCTTCTTTACAGGTGGCAGCCTGGCAACCCCTGCAGAAAGTCCAGCAGAGCCCCACTCACAACGGGCCACCCACAAAGCCGTGGCCCCTCACTCCCTCCCACCAGCACAGCCCCGAGACTGCTGACGGGGCAGAGAATATGGAGTCAGGCACGGCTTCAGGGGCTATTGCTGCCTGGAGCGCTGTTTATATTGACCTCAACCCAGGCACACCTGAGGAGGGCCGGCCGGCAGGTTCAGGCTGCCCAGGTCAGCTAATCCTCAGCCCTCAGGGAATCACACTGTTGAAAATGGACCTCACTAAGGCAGAGTAGAAGCCAAGGAATAAAAGGACACAATGCCATTTGCAGCACTGTAGATGTGTCTAGAGGTAATCACGTGACTTGTAGTAAGTCAGAAAGTGAAAGACACATATCATATCATATCACTTATAGGTGTTACCTAAAAACGGATACCAGGGCAGATATCTCCACGGAGAAGGACAATCACAGATTCATTAAACAAACTTATGGTTCACCAATGGAAAGGTGTGAGGATTGGTTTCATTACGATATTGGGGTTAACAGACATACACATACAGGTGACATATATAATCACCAAAGACCTATGGAATACCAAGAGAAGACGACTCAACATTCTGTCATAACGTACATGGGAAAAGGATCCCAGGAAGAACAGACATATGTGTATGTGTAAAAGAAGCACATCTTCCACACCTACCACAAGCCAAACATTGTAATCACACTTGCTGTAATCAAAAATAAAAAATTAAATTAAAAACACGAAGAAGAAGTAGTGAGACCAACTTGAGGGGCTTTCTCCTGGCACATTCCCTTCTAAATTCCAATCTAGAACACGACTTCCATTGAGGCTCTGTTGCCCTAGTAACCAGATTTGGTAAGGGAGAACTGCTGCCACCTTGTGGCCGTTTCACACAACAGCAGCTTTAATCCCAGCGCTCATGGTCAGTTGATATTCAAAATCATTGCAGACCTGTAAATGACACCTGCCCTGAAAACAAATCCTGGGGTCACATATCGACCAAAAAATTCAAAGGACGCCCATATTTCAAAACGACCGTTTCAAAAGGCATATTTTACGCACATTAGTGTTCTGCTTCTTTTTCTTTCTTTCTTTCTTTGTTAAAAAAACAGGAATGGAAAAAGGCATCCCTCAGAATGGGCGAAAATATTTGCAAACGAATCAATGGACAAAGGTTTAATCTCCAACATATATAAAGAGCTCATGCAGCTTAATATTAAAACAACAAACAACCCAATACAAAAATGGGCAGAAGATCTAAAGAGACGTTTCTTCAAAGAAGACACAGAGACGGCCAAGACGCACATGAAAAGCTGCTCAACATCACTAATTATTAGAGAAATGCAAATCAAAACTACAATGAGGGATCACCTCACACCTGTTAGAATCGGCATCATCAGAAAATCTACAACCAACAAACTCTGGGGAGGGTGTGGACAAAAGGAACCCTCTTCCACTATTGGTGGGAATGTAAATTGATACAGTGTCTATGGACAACAGTATGGAGTTTCGTTAAAAAAACTTGAAATAGAATTACCATATGATCCAGCAATCCTACTTCTGGGCATATACCAGAGAAAACCATAAATCAAAAAGGCACATTCACCACAATGGTCAGTGCAGCACTATTGACAATAGCCAGGTAATGGAAGCAACCTAAATACCCACAGACAGACGAATGGATAAAGATGTGGTACATATATAAAATGGAATATTACTCAGCCATAAGAAGGAATGAAACTGGGTCATTTGTAGAGACGTCGATGGATCTAGAGACTGTCATACAGAATGAAGTAAGTCAGAAAGAGAAAAACAAATATTGTATATTAATGCATATATGTGGAACCTAGACAAATGGTACAGATGAACTGGTTTGCAGGGAAGAAACAGAGACACAGAGGTAGAGAACAAACGTATGGACACCAAGTGTGGGAAGCCATGGGGTGGTGGTGGTGGGATGAGTCGGGAGATTGGGATTGACCTGTATACATGTATATGCAGAAAATACATAACTAATAATAACCTGCTGTCTAAAAAAATAAATAAAATTAAATTTCAAAATTTTATAAAATAAAATTTAAAAATAGAAAAAAGGTCTTCCCTTCACACAGATGTATTTATATGAATGAACTATTGCCATGCTTATATCAGTAAATACACAAAAGAGGAATAAAACCTAACTTGAACCAAAAAGGAAAAAAATACCTGAACCCACCTGTTATACAGAGGAAAACCCTATCAGGGCACTTGCTCCAGCCGTAAACAATTCTGAAATTGGTCAGAGGTGGGGAATCATCTCCCATACAGCCAGCAGCCCACCCCCCACGCAAGGAGCGTCCTCATTGCAAATCTGGGGGACCGTGCCGAGGCATCTGTGAGTAAACGTGAGCAGAGCCCCAGGCCAGCTGCTGCTGAACTGTTCCCACCCTTCCCAGGTAAAACACCTGAATATGTACAAGGGCTTGAAAGCCTAGAGGAAGGGCCGTGGAGCCACACCAGCGACAGCACGCAGGCCAACTTGGTGCCTGCAGGACAGCCAGGATGGTCCTGGCCCCGGGTGCTCTTCTAGAAGCTTTCCATTGCCCTGCCTGAGATACCCTTCCTGTCCAGGCCCCCACTGCTTTTTTCCTTCCTCACCTCTGTCCGGAGAGAAATTCCAGCGGAAGGTATGGGTGACACATACTCTTCTTTACAGGTGGCAGCCTGGCAACCCCTGCAGAAAGTCCAGCAGAGCCCCACTCACAACGGGCCACCCACAAAGCCGTGGCCCCTCACTCCCTCCCACCAGCACAGCCCCGAGACTGCTGACGGGGCAGAGAATATGGAGTCAGGCACGGCTTCAGGGGCTATTGCTGCCTGGAGCGCTGTTTATATTGACCTCAACCCAGGCACACCTGAGGAGGGCCGGCCGGCAGGTTCAGGCTGCCCAGGTCAGCTAATCCTCAGCCCTCAGGGAATCACACTGTTGAAAATGGACCTCACTAAGGCAGAGTAGAAGCCAAGGAATAAAAGGACACAATGCCATTTGCAGCACTGTAGATGTGTCTAGAGGTAATCACGTGACTTGTAGTAAGTCAGAAAGTGAAAGACACATATCATATCATATCACTTATAGGTGTTACCTAAAAACGGATACCAGGGCAGATATTTCCACGGAGAAGGACAATCACAGATTCATTAAACAAACTTATGGTTCACCAATGGAAAGGTGTGAGGATTGGTTTCATTACGATATTGGGGTTAACAGACATACAAACACAGGTGACATATATAATCACCAAAGACCTATGGAATACCAAGAGAAGACGACTCAACATTCTGTCATAACGTACATGGGAAAAGGATCCCAGGAAGAACAGACATATGTGTATGTGTAAAAGAAGCACATCTTCCACACCTACCACAAGCCAAACATTGTAATCACACTTGCTGTAATCAAAAATAAAAAATTAAATTAAAAACACGAAGAAGAAGTAGTGAGACCAACTTGAGGGGCTTTCTCCTGGCACATTCCATTCTAAATTCCAATCTAGAACACGACTTCCATTGAGGCTCTGTTGCCCTAGTAACCAGATTTGGTAAGGGAGAACTGCTGCCACCTTGTGGCCGTTTCACACAACAGCAGCTTTAATCCCAGCGCTCATGGTCAGTTGATATTCAAAATCATTGCAGACCTGTAAATAACACCTGCCCTGAAAACAAATCCTGGGGTCACATATCGACCAAAAAATTCAAAGGACGCCCATATTTCAAAACGACCGTTTCAAAAGGCATATTTTACGCACATTAGTGTTCTGCTTCTTTTTCTTTCTTTCTTTCTTTGTTAAAAAAACAGGAATGGAAAAAGGCATCCCTCAGAATGGGCGAAAATATTTGCAAACGAATCAATGGACAAAGGTTTAATCTCCAACATATATAAAGAGCTCATGCAGCTTAATATTAAAACAACAAACAACCCAATACAAAAATGGGCAGAAGATCTAAAGAGACGTTTCTTCAAAGAAGACACAGAGACGGCCAAGACGCACATGCAAAGCTGCTCAACATCACTAATTATTAGAGAAATGCAAATCAAAACTACAATGAGGGATCACCTCACACTTGTTAGAATCGGCATCATCAGAAAATCTACAACCAACAAACTCTGGGGAGGGTGTGGACAAAAGGAACCCTCTTCCACTATTGGTGGGAATGTAAATTGATACAGTGTCTATGGACAACAGTATGGAGTTTCGTTTACAAAACTTGAAATAGAATTACCATATGATCCAGCAATCCTACTTCTGGGCATATACCAGAGAAAACCATAAATCAAAAAGGCACATTCACCACAATGGTCAGTGCAGCACTATTGACAATAGCCAGGTAATGGAAGCAACCTAAATACCCACAGACAGACGAATGGATAAAGATGTGGTACATATATAAAATGGAATATTACTCAGCCATAAGAAGGAATGAAACTGGGTCATTTGTAGAGATGTCGATGGATCTAGAGACTGTCATACAGAATGAAGTAAGTCAAAAAGAGAAAAACAAATATTGTATATTAATGCATATATGTGGAACCTAGACAAATGGTACAGATGAACTGGTTTGCAGGGAAGAAATAGAGACACAGAGGTAGAGAACAAACGTATGGACACCAAGTGTGGGAAGCCATGGGGTGGTGGTGGTGGGATGAGTCGGGAGATTGGGATTGACCTGTATACATGTATATGCATAAAATACATAACTAATAATAACCTGCTGTATAAAAAAATAAATAAAATTACAATTCAAAATTTTATAAAATAAAATTTAAAAATAGAAAAAAGGTCTTCCCTTCACACAGATGTATTTATATGAATGAACTATTGCCATGCTTATATCAATAAATACACAAAAGAGGAATAAAACCTAACTTAAACCAAAAAGGAAAAAATACCTGAACCCACCAGTTATACAGAGGAAAACCCTATCAGGGCACTTGCTCCAGCGGTAAACAATTCTGAAATTGGTCAGAGGTGGGGAATCATCTCCCATACAGCCAGCAGCCCACCCCCCATGCAAGGAGCGTCCTCATTGCAAAGCTGGGGGACAATGCTGAGGCATCTGTGAGTAAACGTGAGCAGAGCCCCAGGCCAGCTGCTGCTGAACTGTTCCCACCCTTCCCAGGTAAAACACCTGAATATGTACAAGGGCTTGAAAGCCTAGAGGAAGGGCCGTGGAGCCACACCAGCGACAGCACGCAGGGCAACTTGGTGCCTGCAGGACAGCCAGGATGGTCCTGGCCCCGGGTGCTCTTCTGTAAGCTTTCCATTGCCCTGCCTGAGATACCCTTCTTGTCCAGGCCCCCACTGCTTTTTTCCTTCCTCACCTCTGTCCGGAGAGAAATTCCAGCGGAAGGTATGGGTGACACATCCTCTTCTTTACAGGTGGCAGCCTGGCAACCCCTGCAGAAAGTCCAGCAGAGCCCCACTCACAACGGGCCACCCACAAAGCCGTGGCCCCTCACTCCCTCCCACCAGCACAGCCCCGAGACTGCTGACGAGGCAGAGAATATGGAGTCAGGCACGGCTTCAGGGGCTATTGCTGCCTGGAGCGCTGTTTATATTGACCTCAACCCAGGCACACCTGAGGAGGGCCGGCCGGCAGGTTCAGGCTGCCCAGGTCAGCTAATCCTCAGCCCTCAGGGAATCACACTGTTGAAAATGGACCTCACTAAGGCAGAGTAGAAGCCAAGGAATAAAAGGACACAATGCCATTTGCAGCACTGTAGATGTGTCTAGAGGTAATCACGTGACTTGTAGTAAGTCAGAAAGTGAAAGACACATATCATATCATATCACTTATAGGTGTTACCTAAAAACGGATACCAGGGCAGATATTTCCACGGAGAAGGACAATCACAGATTCATTAAACAAACTTATGGTTCACCAATGGAAAGGTGTGAGGATTGGTTTCATTACGATATTGGGGTTAACAGACATACAAACACAGGTGACATATATAATCACCAAAGACCTAGGGAATACCGAGAGAAGACGACTCAACATTCTGTCATAACGTACATGGGAAAAGGATCCCAGGAAGAACAGACATATGTGTATGTGTAAAAGAAGCACATCTTCCACACCTACCACAAGCCAAACATTGTAATCACACTTGCTGTAATCAAAAATAAAAAATTAAATTAAAAACACGAAGAAGAAGTAGTAAGACAAACTTGAGGGGCTTTCTCCTGGCACATTCCATTCTAAATTCCAATCTAGAACACGACTTCCATTGAGGCTCTGTTGCCCTAGTAACCAGATTTGGTAAGGGAGAACTGCTGCCACCTTGTGGCCGTTTCACACAACAGCAGCTTTAATCCCAGCGCTCATGGTCAGTTGATATTCAAAACCATTGCAGACCTGTAAATGACACCTGCCCTGAAAACAAATCCAGGGGTCACATATCGACCAAAAAATTCAAAGGACGCCCATATTTCAAAACGACCGTTTCAAAAGGCATATTTTACGCACATTAGTGTTCTGCTTCTTTTTCTTTCTTTCTTTCTTTGTTAAAAAAACAGGAATGGAAAAAGGCATCCCTCAGAATGGGCGAAAATATTTGCAAACGAATCAATGGACAAAGGTTTAATCTCCAACATATATAAAGAGGTCATGCAGCTTAATATTAAAACAACAAACAACCCAATACAAAAATGGGCAGAAGATCTAAAGAGACGTTTCTTCAAAGAAGACACAGAGACGGCCAAGACGCACATGAAAAGCTGCTCAACATCACTAATTATTAGAGAAATGCAAATCAAAACTACAATGAGGGATCACCTCACACCTGTTAGAATCGGCATCATCAGAAAATCTACAACCAACAAACTCTGGGGAGGGTGTGGACAAAAGGAACCCTCTTCCACTATTGGTGGGAATGTAAATTGATACAGTGTCTATGGACAACAGTATGGAGTTTCGTTAAAAAACCTTGAAATAGAATTACCATATGATCCAGCAATCCTACTTCTGGGCATATACCAGAGAAAACCATAAATCATAAAGGCACATTCACCACAATGTTCATTGCAGCACTATTTACAATAGCCAGGTAATGGAAGCAACCTAAATACCCACAGACAGACGAATGGATAAAGATGTGGTACATATATAAAATGGAATATTACTCAGCCATAAGAAGGAATGAAACTGGGTCATTTGTAGAGACGTCGATGGATCTAGAGACTGTCATACAGAATGAAGTAAGTCAGAAAGAGAAAAACAAATAGTGTATATTAATGCATATATGTGGAACCTAGACAAATGATACAGATGAACTGGTTTGCAGGGAAGAAACAGAGACACAGAGGTAGAGAACAAACGTATGGACACCAAGTGTGGGATGCCATGGGGTGGTGGTGGTGGGATGAGTCGGGAGATTGGGATTGACCTGTATACATGTATATGCATAAAATACATAACTAATAATAACCTGCTGTATAAAAAAAATAAATAAAATTAAATTTCAAAATTTTATAAAATAAAATTTAAAAATAGAAAAAAGGTCTTCCCTTCACACAGATGTATTTATATGAATGAACTATTGCCATGCTTATATCAGTAAATACACAAAAGAGGAATAAAACCTAACTTGAACCAAAAAGGAAAAAAATACCTGAACCGACCTGTTATACAGAGGAAAACCCTATCAGGGCACTTGCTCCAGCGGTAAACAATTCTGAAATTGGTCAGAGGTGGGGAATCATCTCCCATACAGCCAGCAGCCCACCCCCCACGCAAGGAGCGTCCTCATTGCAAAGCTGGGGGACCGTGCCGAGGCATCTGTGAGTAAACGTGAGCAGAGCCCCAGGCCAGCTGCTGCTGAACTGTTCCCACCCTTCCCAGGTAAAACACCTGAATATGTACAAGGGCTTGAAAGCCTAGAGGAAGGGCCGTGGAGCCACACCAGCGGCAGCACGCAGGCCAACTTGGTGCCTGCAGGCCAGCCAGGATGGTCCTGGCCCCGGGTGCTCTTCTAGAAGCTTTCCATTGCCCTGCCAGAGATACCCTTCCTGTCCAGGCCCCCACTGCTTTTTTCCTTCCTCACCTCTGTCCGGAGAGAAATTCCAGCGGAAGGTATGGGTGACACATCCTCTTCTTTACAGGTGGCAGCCTGGCAACTCCTGCAGAAAGTCCAGCAGAGCCCCACTCACAACGGGCCACCCACAAAGCCGTGGCCCCTCACTCCCTCCCACCAGCACAGCCCCGAGACTGCTGACGGGGCAGAGAATATGGAGTCAGGCACAGCTTCAGGGGCTATTGCTGCCTGGAGCGCTGTTTATATTGACCTCAAACCAGGCACACCTGAGGAGGGCCGGCCGGCAGGTTCAGGCTGCCCAGGTCAGCTAATCCTCAGCCCTCAGGGAATCACACTGTTGAAAATGGACCTCACTAAGGCAGAGTAGAAGCCAAGGAATAAAAGGACACAATGCCATTTGCAGCACTGTAGATGTGTCTAGAGGTAATCACGTGACTTGTAGTAAGTCAGAAAGTGAAAGACACATATCATATCATATCACTTATAGGTGTTACCTAAAAACGGATACCAGGGCAGATATTTCCACGGAGAAGGACAATCACAGATTCATTAAACAAACTTATGGTTCACCAATGGAAAGGTGTGAGGATTGGTTTCATTACGATATTGGGGTTAACAGACATACAAACACAGGTGACATATATAATCACCAAAGACCTTGGAATACCAAGAGAAGACGACTCAACATCCTCTCATAACGTACATGGGAAAAGGATCCCAGGAAGAACAGACATATGTGTATGTGTAAAAGAAGCACATCTTCCACACCTACCACAAGCCAAACATTGTAATCACACTTGCTGTAATCAAAAATAAAAAATTAAATTAAAAACACGAAGAAGAAGTAGTGAGACCAACTTGAGGGGCTTTCTCCTGGCACATTCCATTCTAAATTCCAATCTAGAACACGACTTCCATTGAGGCTCTGTTGCCCTAGTAACCAGATTTGGTAAGGGAGAACTGCTGCCACCTTGTGGCCGTTTCACACAACAGCAGCTTTAATCCCAGCGCTCATGGTCAGTCGATATTCAAAATCATTGCAGACCTGTAAATGACACCTGCCCTGAAAACAAATCCTGGGGTCACATATCGACCAAAAAATTCAAAGGACGCCCATATTTCAAAACGACCGTTTCAAAAGGCATATTTTACGCACATTAGTGTTCTGCTTCTTTTTCTTTCTTTCTTTCTTTGTTAAAAAAACAGGAATGGAAAAAGGCATCCCTCAGAATGGGCGAAAATATTTGCAAACGAATCAATGGACAAAGGTTTAATCTCCAACATATATAAAGAGCTCATGCAGCTTAATATTAAAACAACAAACAACCCAATACAAAAATGGGCAGAAGATCTAAAGAGACGTTTCTTCAAAGAAGACACAGAGACGGCCAAGACGCACATGAAAAGCTGCTCAACATCACTAATTATTAGAGAAATGCAAATCAAAACTACAATGAGGGATCACCTCACACCTGTTAGAATCGGCATCATCAGAAAATCTACAACCAACAAATTCTGGGGAGGGTGTGGACAAAAGGAACCCTCTCCCACTATTGGTGGGAATGTAAATTGATACAGTGTCTATGGACAACAGTAGGGAGTTTCGTTAAAAATACTTGAAATAAAATTACCATATGATCCGGCAATCCCACTTCTGGGCATATACCCAGAGAAAACCATAAATCAAAAAGGCACATTCACCACAATGGTCATTGGAGCACTATTTACAATAGCCAGGTAATGGAAGCAACCTAAATACCCACAGACAGACGAATGGATAAAGATGTGGTACATATATAAAATGGAATATTACTCAGCCATAAGAAGGAATGAAACTGGGTCATTTGTAGAGACGTCGATGGATCTAGAGACTGTCATACAGAATGAAGTAAGTCAGAAAGAGAAAAACAAATATTGTATATTAATGCATATATGTGGAACCTAGACAAATGGTACAGATGAACTGGTTTGCAGGGAAGAAATAGAGACACAGAGGTAGAGAACAAACGTATGGACACCAAGTGTGGGAAGCCATGGGGTGGTGGTGGTGGGATGAGTCGGGAGATTGGGATTGACCTGTATACATGTATATGCATAAAATACATAACTAATAATAACCTGCTGTATAAAAAAATAAATAAAATTAAATTTCAAAATTTTATAAAATAAAATTTAAAAATAGAAAAAACGTCTTCCCTTCACACAGATGTATTTATATGAATGAACTATTGCCATGCTCATATCAATAAATACACAAAAGAGGAATAAAACCTAACTTGAACCAAAAAGGAAAAAAATACCTGAACCCACCAGTTATACAGAGGAAAACCCTATCAGGGCACTTGCTCCAGCGGTAAACAATTCTGAAATTGGTCAGAGGTGGGGAATCATCTCCCATACAGCCAGCAGCCCACCCCCCACGCAAGGAGCGTCCTCATTGCAAAGCTGGGGGACAATGCCGAGGCATCTGTGAGTAAACGTGAGCAGAGCCCCAGTCCAGCTGCTGCTGAACTGTTCCCACCCTTCCCAGGTAAAACACCTGAATATGTACAAGGGCTTGAAAGCCTAGAGGAAGGGCCGTGGAGCCACACCAGCGGCAGCACGCAGGCCAACTTGGTGCCTGCAGGACAGCCAGGATGGTCCTGGCCCCGGGTGCTCTTCTAGAAGCTTTCCATTGCCCTGCCTGAGATACCCTTCCTGTCCAGGCCCCCACTGCTTTTTTCCTTCCTCACCTCTGTCCGGAGAGAAATTCCAGCGGAAGGTATGGGTGACACATCCTCTTCTTTACAGGTGGCAGCCTGGCAACCCCTGCAGAAAGTCCAGCAGAGCCCCACTCACAACGGGCCACCCACAAAGCCGTGGCCCCTCACTCCCTCCCACCAGCACAGCCCCGAGGCTGCTGACGGGGCAGAGAATATGGAGTCAGGCACAGCTTCAGGGGCTATTGCTGCCTGGAGCGCTGTTTATATTGACCTCAACCCAGGCACACCTGAGGAGGGCCGGCCGGCAGCTTCAGGCTGCCCAGGTCAGCTAATCCTCAGCCCTCAGGGAATCACACTGTTGAAAATGGACCTCACTAAGGCAGAGTAGAAGCCAAGGAATAAAAGGACACAATGCCATTTGCAGCACTGTAGATGTGTCTAGAGGTAATCACGTGACTTGTAGTAAGTCAGAAAGTGAAAGACACATATCATATCATATCACTTATAGGTGTTACCTAAAAACGGATACCAGGGCAGATATTTCCACGGAGAAGGACAATCACAGATTCATTAAACAAACTTATGGTTCACCAATGGAAAGGTGTGAGGATTGGTTTCATTACGATATTGGGGTTAACAGACATACAAACACAGGTGACATATATAATCACCAAAGACCTATGGAATGCCAAGAGAAGACGACTCAACATCCTGTCATAACGTACATGGGAAAAGGATCCCAGGAAGAACAGACATATGTGTATGTGTAAAAGAAGCACATCTTCCACACCTACCACAAGCCAAACATTGTAATCACACTTGCTGTAATCAAAAATAAAAAATTAAATTAAAAACACGAAGAAGAAGTAGTGAGACCAACTTGAGGGGCTTTCTCCTGGCACATTCCATTCTAAATTCCAATCTAGAACACGACTTCCATTGAGGCTCTGTTGCCCTAGTAACCAGATTTGGTAAGGGAGAACTGCTGCCACCTTGTGGCCGTTTCACACAACAGCAGCTTTAATCCCAGCGCTCATGGTCAGTTGATATTCAAAATCATTGCAGACCTGTAAATGACACCTGCCCTGAAAACAAATCCTGGGGTCACATATCGACCAAAAAATTCAAAGGACGCCCATATTTCAAAACGACCGTTTCAAAAGGCATATTTTACGCACATTAGTGTTCTGCTTCTTTTTCTTTCTTTCTTTCTTTGTTAAAAAAACAGGAATGGAAAAAGGCATCCCTCAGAATGGGCGAAAATATTTGCAAACGAATCAATGGACAAAGGTTTAATCTCCAACATATATAAAGAGGTCATGCAGCTTAATATTAAAACAACAAACAACCCAATACAAAAATGGGCAGAAGATCTAAAGAGACGTTTCTTCAAAGAAGACACAGAGACGGCCAAGACGCACATGAAAAGCTGCTCAACATCACTAATTATTAGAGAAATGCAAATCAAAACTACAATGAGGGATCACCTCACACCTGTTAGAATCGGCATCATCAGAAAATCTACAACCAACAAACTCTGGGGAGGGTGTGGACAAAAGGAACCCTCTTCCACTATTGGTGGGAATGTAAATTGATACAGTGTCTATGGACAACAGTATGGAGTTTCGTTAAAAAAACTTGAAATAGAATTACCATATGATCCAGCAATCCTACTTCTGGGCATATACCAGAGAAAACCATAAATCAAAAAGGCACATTCACCACAATGGTCATTGCAGCACTATTGACAATAGCCAGGTAATGGAAGCAACCTAAATACCCACAGACAGACGAATGGATAAAGATGTGGTACATATATAAAATGGAATATTACTCAGCCATAAGAAGGAATGAAACTGGGTCATTTGTAGAGACGTCGATGGATCTAGAGACTGTCATACAGAATGAAGTAAGTCAGAAAGAGAAAAACAAATATTGTATATTAATGCATATATGTGGAACCTAGACAAATGGTACAGATGAACTGGTTTGCAGGGAAGAAACAGAGACACAGAGGTAGAGAACAAACGTATGGACACCAAGTGTGGGAAGCCATGGGGTGGTGGTGGTGGGATGAGTCGGGAGATTGGGATTGACCTGTATACATGTATATGCATAAAATACATAACTAATAATAACCTGCTGTATAAAAAAATAAATAAAATTAAATTTCAAAATTTTATAAAATAAAATTTAAAAATAGAAAAAAGGTCTTCCCTTCACACAGATGTATTTATATGAATGAACTATTGCCATGCTTATATCAGTAAATACACAAAAGAGGAATAAAACCTAACTTGAACCAAAAAGGAAAAAAATACCTGAACCCACCTGTTATACAGAGGAAAGCCCTATCAGGGCACTTGCTCCAGCGGTAAACAATTCTGAAATTGGTCAGAGGTGGGGAATCATCTCCCATACAGCCAGCAGCCCACCCCCCACGCAAGGAGCGTCCTCATTGCAAATCTGGGGGACAATGCCAAGGCATCTGTGAGTAAACGTGAGCAGAGCCCCAGGCCAGCTGCTGCTGAACTGTTCCCACCCTTCCCAGGTAAAACACCTGAATATGTACAAGGGCTTGAAAGCCTAGAGGAAGGGCCGTGGAGCCACACCAGCGACAGCACGCAGGCCAACTTGGTGCCTGCAGGACAGCCAGGATGGTCCTGGCCCCGGGTGCTCTTCTAGAAGCTTTCCATTGCCCTGCCTGAGATACCCTTCTTGTCCAGGCCCCCACTGCTTTTTTCCTTCCTCACCTCTGTCCGGAGAGAAATTCCAGCGGAAGGTATGGGTGACACATCCTCTTCTTTACAGGTGGCAGCCTGGCAACCCCTGCAGAAAGTCCAGCAGAGCCCCACTCACAACGGGCCACCCACAAAGCCGTGGCCCCTCACTCCCTCCCACCAGCACAGCCCCGAGACTGCTGACGGGGCAGAGAATATGGAGTCAGGCACAGCTTCAGGGGCTATTGCTGCCTGGAGCGCTGTTTATATTGGCCTCAACCCAGGCACACCTGAGGAGGGCCGGCCGGCAGGTTCAGGCTGCCCAGGTCAGCTAATCCTCAGCCCTCAGGGAATCACACTGTTGAAAATGGACCTCACTAAGGCAGAGTAGAAGCCAAGGAATAAAAGGACACAATGCCATTTGCAGCACTGTAGATGTGTCTAGAGGTAATCACGTGACTTGTAGTAAGTCAGAAAGTGAAAGACACATATCATATCATATCACTTATAGGTGTTACCTAAAAACGGATACCAGGGCAGATATTTCCACGGAGAAGGACAATCACAGATTCATTAAACAAACTTATAGTTCACCAATGGAAAGGTGTGAGGATTGGTTTCATTACGATATTGGGGTTAACAGACATACAAACACAGGTGACATATATAATCACCAAAGACCTATGGAATGCCAAGAGAAGACGACTCAACATCCTGTCATAACGTACATGGGAAAATGATCCCAGGAAGAACAGACATATGTGTATGTGTAAAAGAAGCACATCTTCCACACCTACCACAAGCCAAACATTGTAATCACACTTGCTGTAATCAAAAATAAAAAATTAAATTAAAAACACGAAGAAGAAGTAGTGAGACCAACTTGAGGGGCTTTCTCCTGGCACATTCCATTCTAAATTCCAATCTAGAACACGACTTCCATTGAGGCTCTGTTGCCCTAGTAACCAGATTTGGTAAGGGAGAACTGCTGCCACCTTGTGGCCGTTTCACACAACAGCAGCTTTAATCCCAGCGCTCATGGTCAGTTGATATTCAAAACCATTGCAGACCTGTAAATGACACCTGCCCTGAAAACAAATCCTGGGGTCACATATCGACCAAAAAATTCAAAGAACGCCCATATTTCAAAACGACCGTTTCAAAAGGCATATTTTACGCACAATAGTGTTCTGCTTCTTTTTCTTTCTTTCTTTCTTTGTTAAAAAAACAGGAATGGAAAAAGGCATCCCTCAGAATGGGCGAATATATTTGCAAACGAATCAATGGACAAAGGTTTAATCTCCAACATATATAAAGAGCTCATGCAGCTTAATATTAAAACAACAAACAACCCAATACAAAAATGGGCAGAAGATCTAAAGAGACGTTTCTTCAAAGAAGACACAGAGACGGCCAAGACGCACATGAAAAGCTGCTCAACATCACTAATTATTAGAGAAATGCAAATCAAAACTACAATGAGGGATCACCTCACACCTGTTAGAATCGGCATCATCAGAAAATCTACAACCAACAAACTCTGGGGAGGGTGTGGACAAAAGGAACCCTCTTCCACTATTGGTGGGAATGTAAACTGATACAGTGTCTATGGACAACAGTATGGAGTTTCGTTAAAAAATCTTGAAATAGAATTACCATATGATCCAGCAATCCTACTTCTGGGCATATACCAGAGAAAACCATAAATCAAAAAGGCACATTCACCACAATGGTCATTGCAGCACTATTGACAATAGCCAGGTAATGGAAGCAACCTAAATACCCACAGACAGACGAATGGATAAAGATGTGGTACATATATAAAATGGAATATTACTCAGCCATAAGAAGGAATGAAACTGGGTCATTTGTAGAGACGTCGATGGATCTAGAGACTGTCATACAGAATGAAGTCAGAAAGAGAAAAACAAATATTGTATATTAATGCATATATGTGGAACCTAGACAAATGGTACAGATGAACAGGTTTGCAGGGAAGAAACAGAGACACAGAGGTAGAGAACAAACGTATGGACACCAAGTGTGGGAAGCCATGGGGTGGTGGTGGTGGGATGAGTCGGGAGATTGGGATTGACCTGTATACATGTATATGCATAAAATACATAACTAATAATAACCTGCTGTATAAAAAAATAAATAAAATTAAATTTCAAAATTTTATAAAATAAAATTTAAAAATAGAAAAAACGTCTTCCCTTCACACAGATGTATTTATATGAATGAACTATTGCCATGCTTATATCAGTAAATACACAAAAGAGGAATAAAACCTAACTTGAACCAAAAAGGAAAAAAATACCTGAACCCACCTGTTATACAGAGGAAAGCCCTATCAGGGCACTTGCTCCAGCGGTAAACAATTCTGAAATTGGTCAGAGGTGAGGAATCATCTCCCATACAGCCAGCAGCCCACCCCCCACGCAAGGAGCGTCCTCATTGCAAAGCTGGCGGACAATGCCAAGGCATCTGTGAGTAAACGTGAGCAGAGCCCCAGGCCAGCTGCTGCTGAACTGTTCCCACCCTTCCCAGGTAAAACACCTGAATATGTACAAGGGCTTGAAAGCCTAGAGGAAGGGCCGTGGAGCCACACCAGCGACAGCACGCAGGGCAACTTGGTGCCTGCAGGACAGCCAGGATGGTCCTGGCCCCGGGTGCTCTTCTAGAAGCTTTCCATTGCCCTGCCTGAGATACCCTTCTTGTCCAGGCCCCCACTGCTTTTTTCCTTCCTCACCTCTGTCCGGAGAGAAATTCCAGCGGAAGGTATGGGTGACACATCCTCTTCTTTACAGGTGGCAGCCTGGCAACCCCTGCAGAAAGTCCAGCAGAGCCCCACTCACAACGGGCCACCCACAAAGCCGTGGCCCCTCACTCCCTCCCACCAGCACAGCCCCGAGACTGCTGACGGGGCAGAGAATATGGAGTCAGGCACAGCTTCAGGGGCTATTGCTGCCTGGAGCGCTGTTTATATTGACCTCAACCCAGGCACACCTGAGGAGGGCCGGCCGGCAGGTTCAGGCTGCCCAGGTCAGCTAATCCTCAGCCCTCAGGGAATCACACTGTTGAAAATGGACCTCACTAAGGCAGAGTAGAAGCCAAGGAATAAAAGGACACAATGCCATTTGCAGCACTGTAGATGTGTCTAGAGGTAATCACGTGACTTGTAGTAAGTCAGAAAGTGAAAGACACATATCATATCATATCACTTATAGGTGTTACCTAAAGACGGATTCCAGGGCAGATATTTCCACGGAGAAGGACAATCACAGATTCATTAAACAAACTTATGGTTCACCAATGGAAAGGTGTGAGGATTGGTTTCATTACGATATTGGGGTTAACAGACATACAAACACAGGTGACATATATAATCACCAAAGACCTATGGAATGCCAAGAGAAGACGACTCAACATCCTGTCATAACGTACATGGGAAAAGGATCCCAGGAAGAACAGACATATGTGTATGTGTAAAAGAAGCACATCTTCCACACCTATCACAAGCCAAACATTGTAATCACACTTGCTGTAATCAAAAATAAAAAATTAAATTAAAAACACGAAGAAGAAGTAGTGAGACCAACTTGAGGGGCTTTCTCCTGGCACATTCCATTCTAAATTCCAATCTAGAACACGACTTCCATTGAGGCTCTGTTGCCCTAGTAACCAGATTTGGTAAGGGAGAACTGCTGCCACCTTGTGGCCGTTTCACACAACAGCAGCTTTAATCCCAGCGCTCATGGTCAGTTGATATTCAAAATCATTGCAGACCTGTAAATGACACCTGCCCTGAAAACAAATCCTGGGGTCACATATCGACCAAAAAATTCAAAGGACGCCCATATTTCAAAACGACCGTTTCAAAAGGCATATTTTACGCACATTAGTGTTCTGCTTCTTTTTCTTTCTTTCTTTCTTTGTTAAAAAAACAGGAATGGAAAAAGGCATCCCTCAGAATGGGCGAAAATATTTGCAAACGAATCAATGGACAAAGGTTTAATCTCCAACATATATAAAGAGCTCATGCAGCTTAATATTAAAACAACAAACAACCCAATACAAAAATGGGCAGAAGATCTAAAGAGACGTTTCTTCAAAGAAGACACAGAGACGGCCAAGACGCACATGAAAAGCTGCTCAACATCACTAATTATTAGAGAAATGCAAATCAAAACTACAATGAGGGATCACCTCACACCTGTTAGAATCGGCATCATCAGAAAATCTACAACCAACAAACTCTGGGGAGGGAGTGGACAAAAGGAACCCTCTTCCACTATTGGTGGGAATGTAAATTGATACAGTGTCTATGGACAACAGTATGGAGTTTCGTTAAAAAAACTTGAAATAGAATTACCATATGATCCAGCAATCCTACTTCTGGGCATATACCAGAGAAAACCATAAATCAAAAAGGCACATTCACCACAATGGTCATTGCAGCACTATTGACAATAGCCAGGTAATGGAAGCAACCTAAATACCCACAGACAGACGAATGGATAAAGATGTGGTACATATATAAAATGGAATATTACTCAGCCATAAGAAGGAATGAAACTGGGTCATTTGTAGAGACGTCGATGGATCTAGAGACTATCATACAGAATGAAGTAAGTCAGAAAGAGAAAAACAAATATTGTATATTAATGCATATATGTGGAACCTAGACAAATGGTACAGATGAACTGGTTTGCAGGGAAGAAACAGAGACACAGAGGTAGAGAACAAACGTATGGACACCAAGTGTGGGAAGCCATGGGGTGGTGGTGGTGGGATGAGTCGGGAGATTGGGATTGACCTGTATACATGTATATGCATAAAATACATAACTAATAATAACCTGCTGTATAAAAAAATAAATAAAATTAAATTTCAAAATTTTATAAAATAAAATTTAAAAATAGAAAAAAGGTCTTCCCTTCACACAGATGTATTTATATGAATGAACTATTGCCATGCTTATATCAGTAAATACACAAAAGAGGATTAAAACCTAACTTGAACCAAAAAGGAAAAAAATACCTGAACCCACCTGTTATACAGAGGAAAGCCCTATCAGGGCACTTGCTCCAGCGGTAAACAATTCTGAAATTGGTCAGAGGTGGGGAATCATCTCCCATACAGCCAGCAGCCCACCCCCCACGCAAGGAGCATCCTCATTGCAAATCTGGGGGACAATGCCGAGGCATCTGTGAGTAAACGTGAGCAGAGCCCCAGCCCAGCTGCTGCTGAACTGTTCCCACCCTTCCCAGGTAAAACACCTGAATATGTACAAGGGCTTGAAAGCCTAGAAGAAGGGCCGTGGAGCCACACCAGCGGCAGCACGCAGGCCAACTTGGTGCCTGCAGGCCAGCCAGGATGATCCTGGCCCCGGGTGCTCTTCTAGAAGCTTTCCATTGCCCTGCCTGAGATACCCTTCCTGTCCAGGCTCCCACTGCTTTTTTCCTTCCTCACCTCTGTCCGGAGAGAAATTCCAGCGGAAGGTATGGGTGACACATCCTCTTCTTTACAGGTGGCAGCCTGGCAACCCCTGCAGAAAGTCCAGCAGAGCCCCACTCACAACGGGCCACCCACAAAGCCGTGGCCCCTCACTCCCTCCCACCAGCACAGCCCCGAGACTGCTGACGGGGCAGAGAATATGGAGTCAGGCACAGCTTCAGGGGCTATTGCTGCCTGGAGCGCTGTTTATATTGACCTCAACCCAGGCACACCTGAGGAGGGCCGGCCGGCAGGTTCAGGCTGCCCAGGTCAGCTAATCCTCAGCCCTCAGGGAATCACACTGTTGAAAATGGACCTCACTAAGGCAGAGTAGAAGCCAAGGAATAAAAGGACACAATGCCATTTGCAGCACTGTAGATGTGTCTAGAGGTAATCACGTGACTTGTAGTAAGTCAGAAAGTGAAAGACACATATCATATCATATCACTTATAGGTGTTACCTAAAAACGGATACCAGGGCAGATATTTCCACGGAGAAGGACAATCACAGATTCATTAAACAAACTTATGGTTCACCAATGGAAAGGTGTGAGGATTGGTTTCATTACGATATTGGGGTTAACAGACATACAAACACAGGTGACATATATAATCACCAAAGACCTATGGAATGCCAAGAGAAGACGACTCAACATCCTGTCATAACGTACATGGGAAAAGGATCCCAGGAAGAACAGACATATGTGTATGTGTAAAAGAAGCACATCTTCCACACCTACCACAAGCCAAACATTGTAATCACACTTGCTGTAATCAAAAATAAAAAATTAAATTAAAAACACGAAGAAGAAGTAGTGAGACCAACTTGAGGGGCTTTCTCCTGGCACATTCCATTCTAAATTCCAATCTAGAACACGACTTCCATTGAGGCTCTGTTGCCCTAGTAACCAGATTTGGTAAGGGAGAACTGCTGCCACCTTGTGGCCGTTTCACACAACAGCAGCTTTAATCCCAGCGCTCATGGTCAGTTGATATTCAAAATCATTGCAGACCTGTAAATGACACCTGCCCTGAAAACAAATCCTGGGGTCACATATCGACCAAAAAATTCAAAGGACGCCCATATTTCAAAACGACCGTTTCAAAAGGCATATTTTACGCACATTAGTGTTCTGCTTCTTTTTCTTTCTTTCTTTCTTTGTTAAAAAAACAGGAATGGAAAAAGGCATCCCTCAGAATGGGCGAATATATTTGCAAACGAATCAATGGACAAAGGTTTAATCTCCAACATATATAAAGAGCTCATGCAGCTTAATGTTAAAACAACAAACAACCCAATACAAAAATGGGCAGAAGATCTAAAGAGACGTTTCTTCAAAGAAGACACAGAGACGGCCAAGACGCACATGAAAAGCTGCTCAACATCACTAATTATTAGAGAAATGCAAATCAAAACTACAATGAGGGATCACCTCACACCTGTTAGAATCGGCATCATCAGAAAATCTACAAACAACAAACTCTGGGGAGGGTGTGGACAAAAGGAACCCTCTTCCACTATTGGTGGGAATGTAAATTGATACAGTGTCTATGGACAACAGTATGGAGTTTCGTTAAAAAAACTTGAAATAGAATTACCATATGATCCAGCAATCCTACTTCTGGGCATATACCAGAGAAAACCATAAATCAAAAAGGCACATTAACCACAATGGTCATTGCAGCACTATTGACAATAGCCAGGTAATGGAAGCAACCTAAATACCCACAGACAGACGAATGGATAAAGATGTGGTACATATATAAAATGGAATATTACTCAGCCATAAGAAGGAATGAAACTGGGTCATTTGTAGAGACGTCGATGGATCTAGAGACTGTCATACAGAATGAAGTATGTCAGAAAGAGAAAAACAAATATTGTATATTAATGCATATATGTGGAACCTAGACAAATGGTACAGATGAACAGGTTTGCAGGGAAGAAACAGAGACACAGAGGTAGAGAACAAACGTATGGACACCAAGTGTGGGAAGCCATGGGGTGGTGGTGGTGGGATGAGTCGGGAGATTGGGATTGACCTGTATACATGTATATGCATAAAATACATAACTAATAATAACCTGCTGTATAAAAATATAAATAAAATTAAATTTCAAAATTTTATAAAATAAAATTTAAAAATAGAAAAAAGGTCTTCCCTTCACACAGATGTATTTATATGAATGAACTATTGCCATGCTTATATCAGTAAATACACAAAAGAGGAATAAAACCTAACTTGAACCAAAAAGGAAAAAAATACCTGAACCCACCTGTTATACAGAGGAAAGCCCTATCAGGGCACTTGCTCCAGCGGTAAACAATTCTGAAATTGGTCAGAGGTGGGGAATCATCTCCCATACAGCCAGCAGCCCACCCCCCATGCAAGGAGCGTCCTCATTGCAAATCTGGGGGACAATGCCGAGGCATCTGTGAGTAAACGTGAGCAGAGCCCCAGGCCAGCTGCTGCTGAACTGTTCCCACCCTTCCCAGGTAAAACACCTGAATATGTACAAGGGCTTGAAAGCCTAGAGGAAGGGCCGTGGAGCCACACCAGCGACAGCACGCAGGCCAACTTGGTGCCTGCAGGACAGCCAGGATGGTCCTGGCCCCGGGTGCTCTTCTAGAAGCTTTCCATTGCCCTGCCTGAGATACCCTTCTTGTCCAGGCCCCCACTGCTTTTTTCCTTCCTCACCTCTGTCCGGAGAGAAATTCCAGCGGAAGGTATGGGTGACACATCCTCTTCTTTACAGGTGGCAGCCTGGCAACCCCTGCAGAAAGTCCAGCAGAGCCCCACTCACAACGGGCCACCCACAAAGCCGTGGCCCCTCACTCCCTCCCACCAGCACAGCCCCGAGACTGCTGACGGGGCAGAGAATATGGAGTCAGGCACAGCTTCAGGGGCTATTGCTGCCTGGAGCGCTGTTTATATTGACCTCAACCCAGGCACACCTGAGGAGGGCCGGCCGGCAGGTTCAGGCTGCCCAGGTCAGCTAATCCTCAGCCCTCAGGGAATCACACTGTTGAAAATGGACCTCACTAAGGCAGAGTAGAAGCCAAGGAATAAAAGGACACAATGCCATTTGCAGCACTGTAGATGTGTCTAGAGGTAATCACGTGACTTGTAGTAAGTCAGAAAGTGAAAGACACATATCATATCATATCACTTATAGGTGTTACCTAAAAACGGATACCAGGGCAGATATTTCCACGGAGAAGGACAATCACAGATTCATTAAACAAACTTATGGTTCACCAATGGAAAGGTGTGAGGATTGGTTTCATTACGATATTGGGGTTAACAGACATACAAACACAGGTGACATATATAATCACCAAAGACCTATGGAATGCCAAGAGAAGACGACTCAACATCCTGTCATAACGTACATGGGAAAAGGATCCCAGGAAGAACAGACATATGTGTATGTGTAAAAGAAGCACATCTTCCACACCTATCACAAGCCAAACATTGTAATCACACTTGCTGTAATCAAAAATAAAAAATTAAATTAAAAACACGAAGAAGAAGTAGTGAGACCAACTTGAGGGGCTTTCTCCTGGCACATTCCATTCTAAATTCCAATCTAGAACACGACTTCCATTGAGGCTCTGTTGCCCTAGTAACCAGATTTGGTAAGGGAGAACTGCTGCCACCTTGTGGCCGTTTCACACAACAGCAGCTTTAATCCCAGCGCTCATGGTCAGTTGATATTCAAAATCATTGCAGACCTGTAAATGACACCTGCCCTGAAAACAAATCCTGGGGTCACATATCGACCAAAAAATTCAAAGGACGCCCATATTTCAAAACGACCGTTTCAAAAGGCATATTTTACGCACATTAGTGTTCTGCTTCTTTTTCTTTCTTTCTTTCTTTGTTAAAAAAACAGGAATGGAAAAAGGCATCCCTCAGAATGGGCGAAAATATTTGCAAACGAATCAATGGACAAAGGTTTAATCTCCAACATATATAAAGAGCTCATGCAGCTTAATATTAAAACAACAAACAACCCAATACAAAAATGGGCAGAAGATCTAAAGAGACGTTTCTTCAAAGAAGACACAGAGACGGCCAAGACGCACATGAAAAGCTGCTCAACATCACTAATTATTAGAGAAATGCAAATCAAAACTACAATGAGGGATCACCTCACACCTGTTAGAATCGGCATCATCAGAAAATCTACAACCAACAAACTCTGGGGAGGGAGTGGACAAAAGGAACCCTCTTCCACTATTGGTGGGAATGTAAATTGATACAGTGTCTATGGACAACAGTATGGAGTTTCGTTAAAAAAACTTGAAATAGAATTACCATATGATCCAGCAATCCTACTTCTGGGCATATACCAGAGAAAACCATAAATCAAAAAGGCACATTCACCACAATGGTCATTGCAGCACTATTGACAATAGCCAGGTAATGGAAGCAACCTAAATACCCACAGACAGACGAATGGATAAAGATGTGGTACATATATAAAATGGAATATTACTCAGCCATAAGAAGGAATGAAACTGGGTCATTTGTAGAGACGTCGATGGATCTAGAGACTGTCATACAGAATGAAGTAAGTCAGAAAGAGAAAAACAAATATTGTATATTAATGCATATATGTGGAACCTAGACAAATGGTACAGATGAACTGGTTTGCAGGGAAGAAACAGAGACACAGAGGTAGAGAACAAACGTATGGACACCAAGTGTGGGAAGCCATGGGGTGGTGGTGGTGGGATGAGTCGGGAGATTGGGATTGACCTGTATACATGTATATGCATAAAATACATAACTAATAATAACCTGCTGTATAAAAAAATAAATAAAATTAAATTTCAAAATTTTATAAAATAAAATTTAAAAATAGAAAAAAGGTCTTCCCTTCACACAGATGTATTTATATGAATGAACTATTGCCATGCTTATATCAGTAAATACACAAAAGAGGATTAAAACCTAACTTGAACCAAAAAGGAAAAAAAATACCTGAACCCACCTGTTATACAGAGGAAAGCCCTATCAGGGCACTTGCTCCAGCGGTAAACAATTCTGAAATTGGTCAGAGGTGGGGAATCATCTCCCATACAGCCAGCAGCCCACCCCCCACGCAAGGAGCATCCTCATTGCAAATCTGGGGGACAATGCCGAGGCATCTGTGAGTAAACGTGAGCAGAGCCCCAGCCCAGCTGCTGCTGAACTGTTCCCACCCTTCCCAGGTAAAACACCTGAATATGTACAAGGGCTTGAAAGCCTAGAAGAAGGGCCGTGGAGCCACACCAGCGGCAGCACGCAGGCCAACTTGGTGCCTGCAGGCCAGCCAGGATGATCCTGGCCCCGGGTGCTCTTCTAGAAGCTTTCCATTGCCCTGCCTGAGATACCCTTCCTGTCCAGGCTCCCACTGCTTTTTTCCTTCCTCACCTCTGTCCGGAGAGAAATTCCAGCGGAAGGTATGGGTGACACATCCTCTTCTTTACAGGTGGCAGCCTGGCAACCCCTGCAGAAAGTCCAGCAGAGCCCCACTCACAACGGGCCACCCACAAAGCCGTGGCCCCTCACTCCCTCCCACCAGCACAGCCCCGAGACTGCTGACGGGGCAGAGAATATGGAGTCAGGCACAGCTTCAGGGGCTATTGCTGCCTGGAGCGCTGTTTATATTGACCTCAACCCAGGCACACCTGAGGAGGGCCGGCCGGCAGGTTCAGGCTGCCCAGGTCAGCTAATCCTCAGCCCTCAGGGAATCACACTGTTGAAAATGGACCTCACTAAGGCAGAGTAGAAGCCAAGGAATAAAAGGACACAATGCCATTTGCAGCACTGTAGATGTGTCTAGAGGTAATCACGTGACTTGTAGTAAGTCAGAAAGTGAAAGACACATATCATATCATATCACTTATAGGTGTTACCTAAAAACGGATACCAGGGCAGATATTTCCACGGAGAAGGACAATCACAGATTCATTAAACAAACTTATGGTTCACCAATGGAAAGGTGTGAGGATTGGTTTCATTACGATATTGGGGTTAACAGACATACAAACACAGGTGACATATATAATCACCAAAGACCTATGGAATGCCAAGAGAAGACGACTCAACATCCTGTCATAACGTACATGGGAAAAGGATCCCAGGAAGAACAGACATATGTGTATGTGTAAAAGAAGCACATCTTCCACACCTACCACAAGCCAAACATTGTAATCACACTTGCTGTAATCAAAAATAAAAAATTAAATTAAAAACACGAAGAAGAAGTAGTGAGACCAACTTGAGGGGCTTTCTCCTGGCACATTCCATTCTAAATTCCAATCTAGAACACGACTTCCATTGAGGCTCTGTTGCCCTAGTAACCAGATTTGGTAAGGGAGAACTGCTGCCACCTTGTGGCCGTTTCACACAACAGCAGCTTTAATCCCAGCGCTCATGGTCAGTTGATATTCAAAATCATTGCAGACCTGTAAATGACACCTGCCCTGAAAACAAATCCTGGGGTCACATATCGACCAAAAAATTCAAAGGACGCCCATATTTCAAAACGACCGTTTCAAAAGGCATATTTTACGCACATTAGTGTTCTGCTTCTTTTTCTTTCTTTCTTTCTTTGTTAAAAAAACAGGAATGGAAAAAGGCATCCCTCAGAATGGGCGAATATATTTGCAAACGAATCAATGGACAAAGGTTTAATCTCCAACATATATAAAGAGCTCATGCAGCTTAATGTTAAAACAACAAACAACCCAATACAAAAATGGGCAGAAGATCTAAAGAGACGTTTCTTCAAAGAAGACACAGAGACGGCCAAGACGCACATGAAAAGCTGCTCAACATCACTAATTATTAGAGAAATGCAAATCAAAACTACAATGAGGGATCACCTCACACCTGTTAGAATCGGCATCATCAGAAAATCTACAAACAACAAACTCTGGGGAGGGTGTGGACAAAAGGAACCCTCTTCCACTATTGGTGGGAATGTAAATTGATACAGTGTCTATGGACAACAGTATGGAGTTTCGTTAAAAAAACTTGAAATAGAATTACCATATGATCCAGCAATCGTACTTCTGGGCATATACCAGAGAAAACCATAAATCAAAAAGGCACATTAACCACAATGGTCATTGCAGCACTATTGACAATAGCCAGGTAATGGAAGCAACCTAAATACCCACAGACAGACGAATGGATAAAGATGTGGTACATATATAAAATGGAATATTACTCAGCCATAAGAAGGAATGAAACTGGGTCATTTGTAGAGACGTCGATGGATCTAGAGACTGTCATACAGAATGAAGTATGTCAGAAAGAGAAAAACAAATATTGTATATTAATGCATATATGTGGAACCTAGACAAATGGTACAGATGAACAGGTTTGCAGGGAAGAAACAGAGACACAGAGGTAGAGAACAAACGTATGGACACCAAGTGTGGGAAGCCATGGGGTGGTGGTGGTGGGATGAGTCGGGAGATTGGGATTGACCTGTATACATGTATATGCATAAAATACATAACTAATAATAACCTGCTGTATAAAAATATAAATAAAATTAAATTTCAAAATTTTATAGAATAAAATTTAAAAATAGAAAAAAGGTCTTCCCTTCACACAGATGTATTTATATGAATGAACTATTGCCATGCTTATATCAGTAAATACACAAAAGAGGAATAAAACCTAACTTGAACCAAAAAGGAAAAAAATACCTGAACCCACCTGTTATACAGAGGAAAGCCCTATCAGGGCACTTGCTCCAGCGGTAAACAATTCTGAAATTGGTCAGAGGTGGGGAATCATCTCCCATACAGCCAGCAGCCCACCCCCCATGCAAGGAGCGTCCTCATTGCAAATCTGGGGGACAATGCCGAGGCATCTGTGAGTAAACGTGAGCAGAGCCCCAGGCCAGCTGCTGCTGAACTGTTCCCACCCTTCCCAGGTAAAACACCTGAATATGTACAAGGGCTTGAAAGCCTAGAGGAAGGGCCGTGGAGCCACACCAGCGACAGCACGCAGGGCAACTTGGTGCCTGCAGGACAGCCAGGATGGTCCTGGCCCCGGGTGCTCTTCTAGAAGCTTTCCATTGCCCTGCCTGAGATACCCTTCTTGTCCAGGCCCCCACTGCTTTTTTCCTTCCTCACCTCTGTCCGGAGAGAAATTCCAGCGGAAGGTATGGGTGACACATCCTCTTCTTTACAGGTGGCAGCCTGGCAACCCCTGCAGAAAGTCCAGCAGAGCCCCACTCACAACGGGCCACCCACAAAGCCGTGGCCCCTCACTCCCTCCCACCAGCACAGCCCCGAGACTGCTGACGGGGCAGAGAATATGGAGTCAGGCACAGCTTCAGGGGCTATTGCTGCCTGGAGCGCTGTTTATATTGACCTCAACCCAGGCACACCTGAGGAGGGCCGGCCGGCAGGTTCAGGCTGCCCAGGTCAGCTAATCCTCAGCCCTCAGGGAATCACACTGTTGAAAATGGACCTCACTAAGGCAGAGTAGAAGCCAAGGAATAAAAGGACACAATGCCATTTGCAGCACTGTAGATGTGTCTAGAGGTAATCACGTGACTTGTAGTAAGTCAGAAAGTGAAAGACACATATCATATCATATCACTTATAGGTGTTACCTAAAAACGGATACCAGGGCAGATATTTCCACGGAGAAGGACAATCACAGATTCATTAAACAAACTTATGGTTCACCAATGGAAAGGTGTGAGGATTGGTTTCATTACGATATTGGGGTTAACAGACATACAAACACAGGTGACATATATAATCACCAAAGACCTATGGAATGCCAAGAGAAGACGACTCAACATCCTGTCATAACGTACATGGGAAAAGGATCCCAGGAAGAACAGACATATGTGTATGTGTAAAAGAAGCACATCTTCCACACCTACCACAAGCCAAACATTGTAATCACACTTGCTGTAATCAAAAATAAAAAATTAAATTAAAAACACGAAGAAGAAGTAGTGAGACCAACTTGAGGGGCTTTCTCCTGGCACATTCCATTCTAAATTCCAATCTAGAACACGACTTCCATTGAGGCTCTGTTGCCCTAGTAACCAGATTTGGTAAGGGAGAACTGCTGCCACCTTGTGGCCGTTTCACACAACAGCAGCTTTAATCCCAGCGCTCATGGTCAGTTGATATTCAAAATCATTGCAGACCTGTAAATGACACCTGCCCTGAAAACAAATCCTGGGGTCACATATCGACCAAAAAATTCAAAGGACGCCCATATTTCAAAACGACCGTTTCAAAAGGCATATTTTACGCACATTAGTGTTCTGCTTCTTTTTCTTTCTTTCTTTCTTTGTTAAAAAAACAGGAATGGAAAAAGGCATCCCTCAGAATGGGCGAATATATTTGCAAACGAATCAATGGACAAAGGTTTAATCTCCAACATATATAAAGAGCTCATGCAGCTTAATGTTAAAACAACAAACAACCCAATACAAAAATGGGCAGAAGATCTAAAGAGACGTTTCTTCAAAGAAGACACAGAGACGGCCAAGACGCACATGAAAAGCTGCTCAACATCACTAATTATTAGAGAAATGCAAATCAAAACTACAATGAGGGATCACCTCACACCTGTTAGAATCGGCATCATCAGAAAATCTACAACCAACAAACTCTGGGGAGGGAGTGGACAAAAGGAACCCTCTTCCACTATTGGTGGGAATGTAAATTGATACAGTGTCTATGGACAACAGTATGGAGTTTCGTTAAAAAAACTTGAAATAGAATTACCATATGATCCAGCAATCCTACTTCTGGGCATATACCAGAGAAAACCATAAATCAAAAAGGCACATTCACCACAATGGTCATTGCAGCACTATTGACAATAGCCAGGTAATGGAAGCAACCTAAATACCCACAGACAGACGAATGGATAAAGATGTGGTACATATATAAAATGGAATATTACTCAGCCATAAGAAGGAATGAAACTGGGTCATTTGTAGAGACGTCGATGGATCTAGAGACTGTCATACAGAATGAAGTAAGTCAGAAAGAGAAAAACAAATATTGTATATTAATGCATATATGTGGAACCTAGACAAATGGTACAGATGAACTGGTTTGCAGGGAAGAAACAGAGACACAGAGGTAGAGAACAAACGTATGGACACCAAGTGTGGGAAGCCATGGGGTGGTGGTGGTGGGATGAGTCGGGAGATTGGGATTGACCTGTATACATGTATATGCATAAAATACATAACTAATAATAACCTGCTGTATAAAAAAATAAATAAAATTAAATTTCAAAATTTTATAAAATAAAATTTAAAAATAGAAAAAAGGTCTTCCCTTCACACAGATGTATTTATATGAATGAACTATTGCCATGCTTATATCAGTAAATACACAAAAGAGGATTAAAACCTAACTTGAACCAAAAAGGAAAAAAATACCTGAACCCACCTGTTATACAGAGGAAAGCCCTATCAGGGCACTTGCTCCAGCGGTAAACAATTCTGAAATTGGTCAGAGGTGGGGAATCATCTCCCATACAGCCAGCAGCCCACCCCCCACGCAAGGAGCATCCTCATTGCAAATCTGGGGGACAATGCCGAGGCATCTGTGAGTAAACGTGAGCAGAGCCCCAGCCCAGCTGCTGCTGAACTGTTCCCACCCTTCCCAGGTAAAACACCTGAATATGTACAAGGGCTTGAAAGCCTAGAAGAAGGGCCGTGGAGCCACACCAGCGGCAGCACGCAGGCCAACTTGGTGCCTGCAGGCCAGCCAGGATGATCCTGGCCCCGGGTGCTCTTCTAGAAGCTTTCCATTGCCCTGCCTGAGATACCCTTCCTGTCCAGGCTCCCACTGCTTTTTTCCTTCCTCACCTCTGTCCGGAGAGAAATTCCAGCGGAAGGTATGGGTGACACATCCTCTTCTTTACAGGTGGCAGCCTGGCAACCCCTGCAGAAAGTCCAGCAGAGCCCCACTCACAACGGGCCACCCACAAAGCCGTGGCCCCTCACTCCCTCCCACCAGCACAGCCCCGAGACTGCTGACGGGGCAGAGAATATGGAGTCAGGCACAGCTTCAGGGGCTATTGCTGCCTGGAGCGCTGTTTATATTGACCTCAACCCAGGCACACCTGAGGAGGGCCGGCCGGCAGGTTCAGGCTGCCCAGGTCAGCTAATCCTCAGCCCTCAGGGAATCACACTGTTGAAAATGGACCTCACTAAGGCAGAGTAGAAGCCAAGGAATAAAAGGACACAATGCCATTTGCAGCACTGTAGATGTGTCTAGAGGTAATCACGTGACTTGTAGTAAGTCAGAAAGTGAAAGACACATATCATATCATATCACTTATAGGTGTTACCTAAAAACGGATACCAGGGCAGATATTTCCACGGAGAAGGACAATCACAGATTCATTAAACAAACTTATGGTTCACCAATGGAAAGGTGTGAGGATTGGTTTCATTACGATATTGGGGTTAACAGACATACAAACACAGGTGACATATATAATCACCAAAGACCTATGGAATGCCAAGAGAAGACGACTCAACATCCTGTCATAACGTACATGGGAAAAGGATCCCAGGAAGAACAGACATATGTGTATGTGTAAAAGAAGCACATCTTCCACACCTACCACAAGCCAAACATTGTAATCACACTTGCTGTAATCAAAAATAAAAAATTAAATTAAAAACACGAAGAAGAAGTAGTGAGACCAACTTGAGGGGCTTTCTCCTGGCACATTCCATTCTAAATTCCAATCTAGAACACGACTTCCATTGAGGCTCTGTTGCCCTAGTAACCAGATTTGGTAAGGGAGAACTGCTGCCACCTTGTGGCCGTTTCACACAACAGCAGCTTTAATCCCAGCGCTCATGGTCAGTTGATATTCAAAATCATTGCAGACCTGTAAATGACACCTGCCCTGAAAACAAATCCTGGGGTCACATATCGACCAAAAAATTCAAAGGACGCCCATATTTCAAAACGACCGTTTCAAAAGGCATATTTTACGCACATTAGTGTTCTGCTTCTTTTTCTTTCTTTCTTTCTTTGTTAAAAAAACAGGAATGGAAAAAGGCATCCCTCAGAATGGGCGAATATATTTGCAAACGAATCAATGGACAAAGGTTTAATCTCCAACATATATAAAGAGCTCATGCAGCTTAATGTTAAAACAACAAACAACCCAATACAAAAATGGGCAGAAGATCTAAAGAGACGTTTCTTCAAAGAAGACACAGAGACGGCCAAGACGCACATGAAAAGCTGCTCAACATCACTAATTATTAGAGAAATGCAAATCAAAACTACAATGAGGGATCACCTCACACCTGTTAGAATCGGCATCATCAGAAAATCTACAAACAACAAACTCTGGGGAGGGTGTGGACAAAAGGAACCCTCTTCCACTATTGGTGGGAATGTAAATTGATACAGTGTCTATGGACAACAGTATGGAGTTTCGTTAAAAAAACTTGAAATAGAATTACCATATGATCCAGCAATCGTACTTCTGGGCATATACCAGAGAAAACCATAAATCAAAAAGGCACATTAACCACAATGGTCATTGCAGCACTATTGACAATAGCCAGGTAATGGAAGCAACCTAAATACCCACAGACAGACGAATGGATAAAGATGTGGTACATATATAAAATGGAATATTACTCAGCCATAAGAAGGAATGAAACTGGGTCATTTGTAGAGACGTCGATGGATCTAGAGACTGTCATACAGAATGAAGTATGTCAGAAAGAGAAAAACAAATATTGTATATTAATGCATATATGTGGAACCTAGACAAATGGTACAGATGAACAGGTTTGCAGGGAAGAAACAGAGACACAGAGGTAGAGAACAAACGTATGGACACCAAGTGTGGGAAGCCATGGGGTGGTGGTGGTGGGATGAGTCGGGAGATTGGGATTGACCTGTATACATGTATATGCATAAAATACATAACTAATAATAACCTGCTGTATAAAAATATAAATAAAATTAAATTTCAAAATTTTATAGAATAAAATTTAAAAATAGAAAAAAGGTCTTCCCTTCACACAGATGTATTTATATGAATGAACTATTGCCATGCTTATATCAGTAAATACACAAAAGAGGAATAAAACCTAACTTGAACCAAAAAGGAAAAAAATACCTGAACCCACCTGTTATACAGAGGAAAGCCCTATCAGGGCACTTGCTCCAGCGGTAAACAATTCTGAAATTGGTCAGAGGTGGGGAATCATCTCCCATACAGCCAGCAGCCCACCCCCCATGCAAGGAGCGTCCTCATTGCAAATCTGGGGGACAATGCCGAGGCATCTGTGAGTAAACGTGAGCAGAGCCCCAGGCCAGCTGCTGCTGAACTGTTCCCACCCTTCCCAGGTAAAACACCTGAATATGTACAAGGGCTTGAAAGCCTAGAGGAAGGGCCGTGGAGCCACACCAGCGACAGCACGCAGGGCAACTTGGTGCCTGCAGGACAGCCAGGATGGTCCTGGCCCCGGGTGCTCTTCTAGAAGCTTTCCATTGCCCTGCCTGAGATACCCTTCTTGTCCAGGCCCCCACTGCTTTTTTCCTTCCTCACCTCTGTCCGGAGAGAAATTCCAGCGGAAGGTATGGGTGACACATCCTCTTCTTTACAGGTGGCAGCCTGGCAACCCCTGCAGAAAGTCCAGCAGAGCCCCACTCACAACGGGCCACCCACAAAGCCGTGGCCCCTCATTCCCTCCCACCAGCACAGCCCCGAGACTGCTGACGGGGCAGAGAATATGGAGTCAGGCACAGCTTCAGGGGCTATTGCTGCCTGGAGCGCTGTTTATATTGACCTCAACCCAGGCACACCTGAGGAGGGCCGGCCGGCAGGTTCAGGCTGCCCAGGTCAGCTAATCCTCAGCCCTCAGGGAATCACACTGTTGAAAATGGACCTCACTAAGGCAGAGTAGAAGCCAAGGAATAAAAGGACACAATGCCATTTGCAGCACTGTAGATGTGTCTAGAGGTAATCACGTGACTTGTAGTAAGTCAGAAAGTGAAAGACACATATCATATCATATCACTTATAGGTGTTACCTAAAAACGGATACCAGGGCAGATATTTCCACGGAGAAGGACAATCACAGATTCATTAAACAAACTTATGGTTCACCAATGGAAAGGTGTGAGGATTGGTTTCATTACGATATTGGGGTTAACAGACATACAAACACAGGTGACATATATAATCACCAAAGACCTATGGAATGCCAAGAGAAGACGACTCAACATCCTGTCATAACGTACATGGGAAAAGGATCCCAGGAAGAACAGACATATGTGTATGTGTAAAAGAAGCACATCTTCCACACCTACCACAAGCCAAACATTGTAATCACACTTGCTGTAATCAAAAATAAAAAATTAAATTAAAAACACGAAGAAGAAGTAGTGAGACCAACTTGAGGGGCTTTCTCCTGGCACATTCCATTCTAAATTCCAATCTAGAACACGACTTCCATTGAGGCTCTGTTGCCCTAGTAACCAGATTTGGTAAGGGAGAACTGCTGCCACCTTGTGGCCGTTTCACACAACAGCAGCTTTAATCCCAGCGCTCATGGTCAGTTGATATTCAAAATCATTGCAGACCTGTAAATGACACCTGCCCTGAAAACAAATCCTGGGGTCACATATCGACCAAAAAATTCAAAGGACGCCCATATTTCAAAACGACCGTTTCAAAAGGCATATTTTACGCACATTAGTGTTCTGCTTCTTTTTCTTTCTTTCTTTCTTTGTTAAAAAAACAGGAATGGAAAAAGGCATCCCTCAGAATGGGCGAATATATTTGCAAACGAATCAATGGACAAAGGTTTAATCTCCAACATATATAAAGAGCTCATGCAGCTTAATGTTAAAACAACAAACAACCCAATACAAAAATGGGCAGAAGATCTAAAGAGACGTTTCTTCAAAGAAGACACAGAGACGGCCAAGACGCACATGAAAAGCTGCTCAACATCACTAATTATTAGAGAAATGCAAATCAAAACTACAATGAGGGATCACCTCACACCTGTTAGAATCGGCATCATCAGAAAATCTACAAACAACAAACTCTGGGGAGGGTGTGGACAAAAGGAACCCTCTTCCACTATTGGTGGGAATGTAAATTGATACAGTGTCTATGGACAACAGTATGGAGTTTCGTTAAAAAAACTTGAAATAGAATTACCATATGATCCAGCAATCCTACTTCTGGGCATATACCAGAGAAAACCATAAATCAAAAAGGCACATTAACCACAATGGTCATTGCAGCACTATTGACAATAGCCAGGTAATGGAAGCAACCTAAATACCCACAGACAGACGAATGGATAAAGATGTGGTACATATATAAAATGGAATATTACTCAGCCATAAGAAGGAATGAAACTGGGTCATTTGTAGAGACGTCGATGGATCTAGAGACTGTCATACAGAATGAAGTATGTCAGAAAGAGAAAAACAAATATTGTATATTAATGCATATATGTGGAACCTAGACAAATGGTACAGATGAACAGGTTTGCAGGGAAGAAACAGAGACACAGAGGTAGAGAACAAACGTATGGACACCAAGTGTGGGAAGCCATGGGGTGGTGGTGGTGGGATGAGTCGGGAGATTGGGATTGACCTGTATACATGTATATGCATAAAATACATAACTAATAATAACCTGCTGTATAAAAATATAAATAAAATTAAATTTCAAAATTTTATAAAATAAAATTTAAAAATAGAAAAAAGGTCTTCCCTTCACACAGATGTATTTATATGAATGAACTATTGCCATGCTTATATCAGTAAATACACAAAAGAGGAATAAAACCTAACTTGAACCAAAAAGGAAAAAAATACCTGAACCCACCTGTTATACAGAGGAAAGCCCTATCAGGGCACTTGCTCCAGCGGTAAACAATTCTGAAATTGGTCAGAGGTGGGGAATCATCTCCCATACAGCCAGCAGCCCACCCCCCATGCAAGGAGCGTCCTCATTGCAAATCTGGGGGACAATGCCGAGGCATCTGTGAGTAAACGTGAGCAGAGCCCCAGGCCAGCTGCTGCTGAACTGTTCCCACCCTTCCCAGGTAAAACACCTGAATATGTACAAGGGCTTGAAAGCCTAGAGGAAGGGCCGTGGAGCCACACCAGCGACAGCACGCAGGGCAACTTGGTGCCTGCAGGACAGCCAGGATGGTCCTGGCCCCGGGTGCTCTTCTAGAAGCTTTCCATTGCCCTGCCTGAGATACCCTTCTTGTCCAGGCCCCCACTGCTTTTTTCCTTCCTCACCTCTGTCCGGAGAGAAATTCCAGCGGAAGGTATGGGTGACACATCCTCTTCTTTACAGGTGGCAGCCTGGCAACCCCTGCAGAAAGTCCAGCAGAGCCCCACTCACAACGGGCCACCCACAAAGCCGTGGCCCCTCACTCCCTCCCACCAGCACAGCCCCGAGACTGCTGACGGGGCAGAGAATATGGAGTCAGGCACAGCTTCAGGGGCTATTGCTGCCTGGAGCGCTGTTTATATTGACCTCAACCCAGGCACACCTGAGGAGGGCCGGCCGGCAGGTTCAGGCTGCCCAGGTCAGCTAATCCTCAGCCCTCAGGGAATCACACTGTTGAAAATGGACCTCACTAAGGCAGAGTAGAAGCCAAGGAATAAAAGGACACAATGCCATTTGCAGCACTGTAGATGTGTCTAGAGGTAATCACGTGACTTGTAGTAAGTCAGAAAGTGAAAGACACATATCATATCATATCACTTATAGGTGTTACCTAAAAACGGATACCAGGGCAGATATTTCCACGGAGAAGGACAATCACAGATTCATTAAACAAACTTATGGTTCACCAATGGAAAGGTGTGAGGATTGGTTTCATTACGATATTGGGGTTAACAGACATACAAACACAGGTGACATATATAATCACCAAAGACCTATGGAATGCCAAGAGAAGACGACTCAACATCCTGTCATAACGTACATGGGAAAAGGATCCCAGGAAGAACAGACATATGTGTATGTGTAAAAGAAGCACATCTTCCACACCTACCACAAGCCAAACATTGTAATCACACTTGCTGTAATCAAAAATAAAAAATTAAATTAAAAACACGAAGAAGAAGTAGTGAGACCAACTTGAGGGGCTTTCTCCTGGCACATTCCATTCTAAATTCCAATCTAGAACACGACTTCCATTGAGGCTCTGTTGCCCTAGTAACCAGATTTGGTAAGGGAGAACTGCTGCCACCTTGTGGCCGTTTCACACAACAGCAGCTTTAATCCCAGCGCTCATGGTCAGTTGATATTCAAAATCATTGCAGACCTGTAAATGACACCTGCCCTGAAAACAAATCCTGGGGTCACATATCGACCAAAAAATTCAAAGGACGCCCATATTTCAAAACGACCGTTTCAAAAGGCATATTTTACGCACATTAGTGTTCTGCTTCTTTTTCTTTCTTTCTTTCTTTGTTAAAAAAACAGGAATGGAAAAAGGCATCCCTCAGAATGGGCGAATATATTTGCAAACGAATCAATGGACAAAGGTTTAATCTCCAACATATATAAAGAGCTCATGCAGCTTAATATTAAAACAACAAACAACCCAATACAAAAATGGGCAGAAGATCTAAAGAGACGTTTCTTCAAAGAAGACACAGAGACGGCCAAGACGCACATGAAAAGCTGCTCAACATCACTAATTATTAGAGAAATGCAAATCAAAACTACAATGAGGGATCACCTCACACCTGTTAGAATCGGCATCATCAGAAAATCTACAACCAACAAACTCTGGGGAGGGTGTGGACAAAAGGAACCCTCTTCCACTATTGGTGGGAATGTAAATTGATACAGTGTCTATGGACAACAGTATGGAGTTTCGTTAAAAAAACTTGAAATAGAATTACCATATGATCCAGCAATCCTACTTCTGGGCATATACCAGAGAAAACCATAAATCAAAAAGGCACATTCACCCCAATGGTCATTGCAGCACTATTTACAATAGCCAGGTAATGGAAGCAACCTAAATACCCACAGACAGACGAATGGATAAAGATGTGGTACATATATAAAATGGAATATTACTCAGCCATAAGAAGGAATGAAACTGGGTCATTTGTAGAGACGTCGATGGATCTAGAGACTGTCATACAGAATGAAGTAAGTCAGAAAGAGAAAAACAAATATTGTATATTAATGCATATATGTGGCACCTAGACAAATGGTACAGATGAACTGGTTTGCAGGGAAGAAATAGAGACACAGAGGTAGAGAACAAACGTATGGACACCAAGTGTGGGAAGCCATGGGGTGGTGGTGGTGGGATGAGTCGGGAGATTGGGATTGACCTGTATACATGTATATGCATAAAATACATAACTAATAATAACCTGCTGTATAAAAATATAAATAAAATTAAATTTCAAAATTTTATAAAATAAAATTTAAAAATAGAAAAAAGGTCTTCCCTTCACACAGATGTATTTATATGAATGAACTATTGCCATGCTTATATCAGTAAATACACAAAAGAGGAATAAAACCTAACTTGAACCAAAAAGGAAAAAAATACCTGAACCCACCTGTTATACAGAGGAAAGCCCTATCAGGGCACTTGCTCCAGCGGTAAACAATTCTGAAATTGGTCAGAGGTGGGGAATCATCTCCCATACAGCCAGCAGCCCACCCCCCATGCAAGGAGCGTCCTCATTGCAAATCTGGGGGACAATGCCGAGGCATCTGTGAGTAAACGTGAGCAGAGCCCCAGGCCAGCTGCTGCTGAACTGTTCCCACCCTTCCCAGGTAAAACACCTGAATATGTACAAGGGCTTGAAAGCCTAGAGGAAGGGCCGTGGAGCCACACCAGCGACAGCACGCAGGGCAACTTGGTGCCTGCAGGACAGCCAGGATGGTCCTGGCCCCGGGTGCTCTTCTAGAAGCTTTCCATTGCCCTGCCTGAGATACCCTTCTTGTCCAGGCCCCCACTGCTTTTTTCCTTCCTCACCTCTGTCCGGAGAGAAATTCCAGCGGAAGGTATGGGTGACACATCCTCTTCTTTACAGGTGGCAGCCTGGCAACCCCTGCAGAAAGTCCAGCAGAGCCCCACTCAAAACGGGCCACCCACAAAGCCGTGGCCCCTCACTCCCTCCCACCAGCACAGCCCCGAGACTGCTGACGGGGCAGAGAATATGGAGTCAGGCACAGCTTCAGGGGCTATTGCTGCCTGGAGCGCTGTTTATATTGACCTCAACCCAGGCACACCTGAGGAGGGCCGGCCGGCAGGTTCAGGCTGCCCAGGTCAGCTAATCCTCAGCCCTCAGGGAATCACACTGTTGAAAATGGACCTCACTAAGGCAGAGTAGAAGCCAAGGAATAAAAGGACACAATGCCATTTGCAGCACTGTAGATGTGTCTAGAGGTAATCACGTGACTTGTAGTAAGTCAGAAAGTGAAAGACACATATCATATCATATCACTTATAGGTGTTACCTAAAAACGGATACCAGGGCAGATATTTCCACGGAGAAGGACAATCACAGATTCATTAAACAAACTTATGGTTCACCAATGGAAAGGTGTGAGGATTGGTTTCATTACGATATTGGGGTTAACAGACATACAAACACAGGTGACATATATAATCACCAAAGACCTATGGAATGCCAAGAGAAGACGACTCAACATCCTGTCATAACGTACATGGGAAAAGGATCCCAGGAAGAACAGACATATGTGTATGTGTAAAAGAAGCACATCTTCCACACCTACCACAAGCCAAACATTGTAATCACACTTGCTGTAATCAAAAATAAAAAATTAAATTAAAAACACGAAGAAGAAGTAGTGAGACCAACTTGAGGGGCTTTCTCCTGGCACATTCCATTCTAAATTCCAATCTAGAACACGACTTCCATTGAGGCTCTGTTGCCCTAGTAACCAGATTTGGTAAGGGAGAACTGCTGCCACCTTGTGGCCGTTTCACACAACAGCAGCTTTAATCCCAGCGCTCATGGTCAGTTGATATTCAAAATCATTGCAGACCTGTAAATGACACCTGCCCTGAAAACAAATCCTGGGGTCACATATCGACCAAAAAATTCAAAGGACGCCCATATTTCAAAACGACCGTTTCAAAAGGCATATTTTACGCACATTAGTGTTCTGCTTCTTTTTCTTTCTTTCTTTCTTTGTTAAAAAAACAGGAATGGAAAAAGGCATCCCTCAGAATGGGCGAATATATTTGCAAACGAATCAATGGACAAAGGTTTAATCTCCAACATATATAAAGAGCTCATGCAGCTTAATATTAAAACAACAAACAACCCAATACAAAAATGGGCAGAAGATCTAAAGAGACGTTTCTTCAAAGAAGACACAGAGACGGCCAAGACGCACATGAAAAGCTGCTCAACATCACTAATTATTAGAGAAATGCAAATCAAAACTACAATGAGGGATCACCTCACACCTGTTAGAATCGGCATCATCAGAAAATCTACAACCAACAAACTCTGGGGAGGGTGTGGACAAAAGGAACCCTCTTCCACTATTGGTGGGAATGTAAATTGATACAGTGTCTATGGACAACAGTATGGAGTTTCGTTAAAAAAACTTGAAATAGAATTACCATATGATCCAGCAATCCTACTTCTGGGCATATACCAGAGAAAACCATAAATCAAAAAGGCACATTCACCCCAATGGTCATTGCAGCACTATTTACAATAGCCAGGTAATGGAAGCAACCTAAATACCCACAGACAGACGAATGGATAAAGATGTGGTACATATATAAAATGGAATATTACTCAGCCATAAGAAGGAATGAAACTGGGTCATTTGTAGAGACGTCGATGGATCTAGAGACTGTCATACAGAATGAAGTAAGTCAGAAAGAGAAAAACAAATATTGTATATTAATGCATATATGTGGCACCTAGACAAATGGTACAGATGAACTGGTTTGCAGGGAAGAAATAGAGACACAGAGGTAGAGAACAAACGTATGGACACCAAGTGTGGGAAGCCATGGGGTGGTGGTGGTGGGATGAGTCGGGAGATTGGGATTGACCTGTATACATGTATATGCATAAAATACATAACTAATAATAACCTGCTGTATAAAAATATAAATAAAATTAAATTTCAAAATTTTATAAAATAAAATTTAAAAATAGAAAAAAGGTCTTCCCTTCACACAGATGTATTTATATGAATGAACTATTGCCATGCTTATATCAGTAAATACACAAAAGAGGAATAAAACCTAACTTGAACCAAAAAGGAAAAAAATACCTGAACCCACCTGTTATACAGAGGAAAGCCCTATCAGGGCACTTGCTCCAGCGGTAAACAATTCTGAAATTGGTCAGAGGTGGGGAATCATCTCCCATACAGCCAGCAGCCCACCCCCCATGCAAGGAGCGTCCTCATTGCAAATCTGGGGGACAATGCCGAGGCATCTGTGAGTAAACGTGAGCAGAGCCCCAGGCCAGCTGCTGCTGAACTGTTCCCACCCTTCCCAGGTAAAACACCTGAATATGTACAAGGGCTTGAAAGCCTAGAGGAAGGGCCGTGGAGCCACACCAGCGACAGCACGCAGGGCAACTTGGTGCCTGCAGGACAGCCAGGATGGTCCTGGCCCCGGGTGCTCTTCTAGAAGCTTTCCATTGCCCTGCCTGAGATACCCTTCTTGTCCAGGCCCCCACTGCTTTTTTCCTTCCTCACCTCTGTCCGGAGAGAAATTCCAGCGGAAGGTATGGGTGACACATCCTCTTCTTTACAGGTGGCAGCCTGGCAACCCCTGCAGAAAGTCCAGCAGAGCCCCACTCACAACGGGCCACCCACAAAGCCGTGGCCCCTCACTCCCTCCCACCAGCACAGCCCCGAGACTGCTGACGGGGCAGAGAATATGGAGTCAGGCACAGCTTCAGGGGCTATTGCTGCCTGGAGCGCTGTTTATATTGACCTCAACCCAGGCACACCTGAGGAGGGCCGGCCGGCAGGTTCAGGCTGCCCAGGTCAGCTAATCCTCAGCCCTCAGGGAATCACACTGTTGAAAATGGACCTCACTAAGGCAGAGTAGAAGCCAAGGAATAAAAGGACACAATGCCATTTGCAGCACTGTAGATGTGTCTAGAGGTAATCACGTGACTTGTAGTAAGTCAGAAAGTGAAAGACACATATCATATCATATCACTTATAGGTGTTACCTAAAAACGGATACCAGGGCAGATATTTCCACGGAGAAGGACAATCACAGATTCATTAAACAAACTTATGGTTCACCAATGGAAAGGTGTGAGGATTGGTTTCATTACGATATTGGGGTTAACAGACATACAAACACAGGTGACATATATAATCACCAAAGACCTATGGAATGCCAAGAGAAGACGACTCAACATCCTGTCATAACGTACATGGGAAAAGGATCCCAGGAAGAACAGACATATGTGTATGTGTAAAAGAAGCACATCTTCCACACCTACCACAAGCCAAACATTGTAATCACACTTGCTGTAATCAAAAATAAAAAATTAAATTAAAAACACGAAGAAGAAGTAGTGAGACCAACTTGAGGGGCTTTCTCCTGGCACATTCCATTCTAAATTCCAATCTAGAACACGACTTCCATTGAGGCTCTGTTGCCCTAGTAACCAGATTTGGTAAGGGAGAACTGCTGCCACCTTGTGGCCGTTTCACACAACAGCAGCTTTAATCCCAGCGCTCATGGTCAGTTGATATTCAAAATCATTGCAGACCTGTAAATGACACCTGCCCTGAAAACAAATCCTGGGGTCACATATCGACCAAAAAATTCAAAGGACGCCCATATTTCAAAACGACCGTTTCAAAAGGCATATTTTACGCACATTAGTGTTCTGCTTCTTTTTCTTTCTTTCTTTCTTTGTTAAAAAAACAGGAATGGAAAAAGGCATCCCTCAGAATGGGCGAATATATTTGCAAACGAATCAATGGACAAAGGTTTAATCTCCAACATATATAAAGAGCTCATGCAGCTTAATATTAAAACAACAAACAACCCAATACAAAAATGGGCAGAAGATCTAAAGAGACGTTTCTTCAAAGAAGACACAGAGACGGCCAAGACGCACATGAAAAGCTGCTCAACATCACTAATTATTAGAGAAATGCAAATCAAAACTACAATGAGGGATCACCTCACACCTGTTAGAATCGGCATCATCAGAAAATCTACAACCAACAAACTCTGGGGAGGGTGTGGACAAAAGGAACCCTCTTCCACTATTGGTGGGAATGTAAATTGATACAGTGTCTATGGACAACAGTATGGAGTTTCGTTAAAAAAACTTGAAATAGAATTACCATATGATCCAGCAATCCTACTTCTGGGCATATACCAGAGAAAACCATAAATCAAAAAGGCACATTCACCCCAATGGTCATTGCAGCACTATTTACAATAGCCAGGTAATGGAAGCAACCTAAATACCCACAGACAGACGAATGGATAAAGATGTGGTACATATATAAAATGGAATATTACTCAGCCATAAGAAGGAATGAAACTGGGTCATTTGTAGAGACGTCGATGGATCTAGAGACTGTCATACAGAATGAAGTAAGTCAGAAAGAGAAAAACAAATATTGTATATTAATGCATATATGTGGCACCTAGACAAATGGTACAGATGAACTGGTTTGCAGGGAAGAAATAGAGACACAGAGGTAGAGAACAAACGTATGGACACCAAGTGTGGGAAGCCATGGGGTGGTGGTGGTGGGATGAGTCGGGAGATTGGGATTGACCTGTATACATGTATATGCATAAAATACATAACTAATAATAACCTGCTGTATAAAAAAATAAATAAAATTAAATTTCAAAATTTTATAAAATAAAATTTAAAAATAGAAAAAAGGTCTTCCCTTCACACAGATGTATTTATATGAATGAACTATTGCCATGCTTATATCAATAAATACACAAAAGAGGAATAAAACCTAACTTGAACCAAAAAGGAAAAAATACCTGAACCCACCAGTTATACAGAGGAAAGCCCTATCAGGGCACTTGCTCCAGCGGTAAACAATTCTGAAATTGGTCAGAGGTGGGGAATCATCTCCCATACAGCCAGCAGCCCACCCCCCATGCAAGGAGCGTCCTCATTGCAAATCTGGGGGACAATGCCGAGGCATCTGTGAGTAAACGTGAGCAGAGCCCCAGGCCAGCTGCTGCTGAACTGTTCCCACCCTTCCCAGGTAAAACACCTGAATATGTACAAGGGCTTGAAAGCCTAGAGGAAGGGCCGTGGAGCCACACCAGCGACAGCACGCAGGGCAACTTGGTGCCTGCAGGACAGCCAGGATGGTCCTGGCCCCGGGTGCTCTTCTAGAAGCTTTCCATTGCCCTGCCTGAGATACCCTTATTGTCCAGGCCCCCACTGCTTTTTTCCTTCCTCACCTCTGTCCGGAGAGAAATTCCAGCGGAAGGTATGGGTGACACATCCTCTTCTTTACAGGTGGCAGCCTGGCAACCCCTGCAGAAAGTCCAGCAGAGCCCCACTCACAACGGGCCACCCACAAAGCCGTGGCCCCTCACTCCCTCCCACCAGCACAGCCCCGAGACTGCTGACGGGGCAGAGAATATGGAGTCAGGCACAGCTTCAGGGGCTATTGCTGCCTGGAGCGCTGTTTATATTGACCTCAACCCAGGCACACCTGAGGAGGGCCGGCCGGCAGGTTCAGGCTGCCCAGGTCAGCTAATCCTCAGCCCTCAGGGAATCACACTGTTGAAAATGGACCTCACTAAGGCAGAGTAGAAGCCAAGGAATAAAAGGACACAATGCCATTTGCAGCACTGTAGATGTGTCTAGAGGTAATCACGTGACTTGTAGTAAGTCAGAAAGTGAAAGACACATATCATATCATATCACTTATAGGTGTTACCTAAAAACGGATACCAGGGCAGATATTTCCACGGAGAAGGACAATCACAGATTCATTAAACAAACTTATGGTTCACCAATGGAAAGGTGTGAGGATTGGTTTCATTACGATATTGGGGTTAACAGACATACAAACACAGGTGACATATATAATCACCAAAGACCTATGGAATGCCAAGAGAAGACGACTCAACATCCTGTCATAACGTACATGGGAAAAGGATCCCAGGAAGAACAGACATATGTGTATGTGTAAAAGAAGCACATCTTCCACACCTACCACAAGCCAAACATTGTAATCACACTTGCTGTAATCAAAAATAAAAAAATTAAATTAAAAACACGAAGAAGAAGTAGTGAGACCAACTTGAGGGGCTTTCTCCTGGCACATTCCATTCTAAATTCCAATCTAGAACACGACTTCCTTTGAGGCTCTGTTGCCCTAGTAACCAGATTTGGTATGGGAGAACTGCTGCCACCTTGTGGCCGTTTCACACAACAGCAGCTTTAATCCCAGAGCTCATGGTCAGTTGATATTCAAAATCATTGCAGACCTGTAAATGACACCTGCCCTGAAAACAAATCCTGGGGTCACATATCGACCAAAAATTTCAAAGGACGCCCATATTTCAAAACGACCGTTTCAAAAGGCATATTTTACGCACATTAGTGTTCTGCTTCTTTTTCTTTCTTTCTTTCTTTGTTAAAAAAACAGGAATGGAAAAAGGCATCCCTCAGAATGGGCGAAAATATTTGCAAACGAATCAATGGACAAAGGTTTAATCTCCAACATATATAAAGAGCTCATGCAGCTTAATATTAAAACAACAAACAACCCAATACAAAAATGGGCAGAAGATCTAAAGAGACGTTTCTTCAAAGAAGACACAGAGACGGCCAAGACGCACATGAAAAGCTGCTCAACATCACTAATTATTAGAGAAATGCAAATCAAAACTACAATGAGGGATCACCTCACACCTGTTAGAATCGGCATCATCAGAAAATCTACAACCAACAAACTCTGGGGAGGGTGTGGACAAAAGGAACCCTCTTCCACTATTGGTGGGAATGTAAATTGATACAGTGTCTATGGACAACAGTATGGAGTTTCGTTAAAAAAACTTGAAATAGAATTACCATATGATCCGGCAATCCCACTTCTGGTCATATACCCAGAGAAAACCATAAATCAAAAAGGCACATTCACCACAATGGTCATTGCAGCACTATTTAAAATAGCCAGGTAATGGAAGCAACCTAAATACCCACAGACAGACGAATGGATAAAGATGTGGTACATATATAAAATGGAATATTACTCAGCCATATGAAGGAATGAAACTGGGTCATTTGTAGAGACGTCGATGGATCTAGAGACTGTCATACAGAATGAAGTAAGTCAGAAAGAGAAAAACAAATATTGTATATTAATGCATATATGTGGAACCTAGACAAATGGTACAGATGAACTGGTTTGCAGGGAAGAAACAGAGACACAGAGGTAGAGAACAAACGTATGGACACCAAGTGTGGGAAGCCATGGGGTGGTGGTGGTGGGATGAGTCGGGAGATTGGGATTGACCTGTATACATGTATATGCATAAAATACATAACTAATAATAACCTGCTGTATAAAAAAATAAATAAAATTAAATTTCAAAATTTTATAAAATAAAATTTAAAAATAGAAAAAAGGTCTTCCCTTCACACAGATGTATTTATATGAATGAACTATTGCCATGCTTATATCAGTAAATACACAAAAGAGGAATAAAACCTAACTTGAACCAAAAAGGAAAAAAATACCTGAACCCACCTGTTATACAGAGGAAAGCCCTATCAGGGCACTTGCTCCAGCGGTAAACAATTCTGAAATTGGTCAGAGGTGGGGAATCATCTCCCATACAGCCAGCAGCCCACCCCCCACGCAAGGAGCGTCCTCATTGCAAATCTGGGGGACCGTGCCGAGGCATCTGTGAGTAAACGTGAGCAGAGCCCCAGGCCAGCTGCTGCTGAACTGTTCCCACCCTTCCCAGGTAAAACACCTGAATATGTACAAGGGCTTGAAAGCCTAGAGGAAGGGCCGTGGAGCCACACCAGCGACAGCACGCAGGCCAACTTGGTGCCTGCAGGCCCGCCAGGATGGTCCTGGCCCCGGGTGCTCTTCTAGAAGCTTTCCATTGCCCTGCCTGAGATACCCTTCCTGTCCAGGCCCCCACTGCTTTTTTCCTTCCTCACCTCTGTCCGGAGAGAAATTCCAGCGCAAGGTATGGGTGACACATCCTCTTCTTTACAGGTGGCAGCCTGGCAACACCTGCAGAAAGTCCAGCAGAGCCCCACTCACAACGGGCCACCCACAAAGTCGTGGCCCCTCACTCCCTCCCACCAGCACAGCCCGGAGACTGCTGACGGGGCAGAGAATATGGAGTCAGGCACAGCTTCAGGGGCTATTGCTGCCTGGAGCGCTGTTTATATTGACCTCAACCCAGGCACACCTGAGGAGGGCCGGCCGGCAGGTTCAGGCTGCCCAGGTCAGCTAATCCTCAGCCCTCAGGGAATCACACTGTTGAAAATGGACCTCACTAAGGCAGAGTAGAAGCCAAGGAATAAAAGGACACAATGCCATTTGCAGCACTGTAGATGTGTCTAGAGGTAATCACGTGACTTGTAGTAAGTCAGAAAGTGAAAGACACATATCATATCATATCACTTATAGGTGTTACCTAAAAACGGATACCAGGGCAGATATTTCCACGGAGAAGGACAATCACAGATTCATTAAACAAACTTATGGTTCACCAATGGAAAGGTGTGAGGATTGGTTTCATTACGATATTGGGGTTAACAGACATACAAACACAGGTGACATATATAATCACCAAAGACCTAAGGAATGCCAAGAGAAGAAGACTCAACATCCTGTCATAACGTACATGGGAAAAGGATCCCAGGAAGAACAGACATATGTGTATGTGTAAAAGAAGCACATCTTCCACACCTACCACAAGCCAAACATTGTAATCACACTTGCTGTAATCTAAAATAAAAAATTAAATTAAAAACACGAAGAAGAAGTAGTGAGACAAACTTGAGGGGCTTTCTCCTGGCACATTCCATTCTAAATTCCAATCTAGAACAGGACTTCCATTGAGGCTCTCTTGCCCTAGTAACCAGATTTGGTAAGGGAGAACTGCTGCCACCTTGTGGCCGTTTCACACAACAGCAGCTTTAATCCCAGCGCTCATGGTCAGTTGATATTCAAAATCATTGCAGACCTGTAAATGACACCTGCCCTGAAAACAAATCCTGGGGTCACATATCGACCAAAAAATTCAAAGGACGCCCATATTTCAAAACGACCGTTTCAAAAGGCATATTTTACGCACATTAGTGTTCTGCTTCTTTTTCTTTCTTTCTTTCTTTGTTAAAAAAACAGGAATGGAAAAAGGCATCCCTCAGATTGGGCGAAAATATTTGCAAACGAATCAATGGACAAAGGTTTAATCTCCAACATATATAAAGAGCTCATGCAGCTTAATATTAAAACAACAAACAACCCAATACAAAAATGGGCAGAAGATCTAAAGAGACGTTTCTTCAAAGAAGACACAGAGACGGCCAAGACGCACATGAAAAGCTGCTCAACATCACTAATTATTAGAGAAATGCAAATCAAAACTACAATGAGGGATCACCTCACACCTGTTAGAATCGGCATCATCAGAAAATCTACAACCAACAAATTCTGGGGAGGGTGTGGACAAAAGGAACCCTCTTCCACTATTGGTGGGAATGTAAATTGATACAGTGTCTATGGACAACAGTATGGAGTTTCGTTAAAAAAACTTGAAATAGAATTACCATATGATCCAGCAATCCTACTTCTGGGCATATACCAGAGAAAACCATAAATCAAAAAGGCACATTCACCCCAATGGTCATTGCAGCACTATTTACAATAGCCAGGTAATGGAAGCAACCTAAATACCCACAGACAGACGAATGGATAAAGATGTGGTACATATATAAAATGGAATATTACTCAGCCATAAGAAGGAATGAAACTGGGTCATTTGTAGAGACATCGATGGATCTAGAGACTGTCATACAGAATGAAGTAAGTCAGAAAGAGAAAAACAAATATTGTATATTAATGCATATATGTGGAACCTAGACAAATGGTACAGATGAACAGGTTTGCAGGGAAGAAACAGAGACACAGAGGTAGAGAACAAACGTATGGACACCAAGTGTGGGAAGCCACGGGGTGGTGGTGGTGGGATGAGTCGGGAGATTGGGATTGACCTGTATACATGTATATGCATAAAATACATAACTAATAATAACCTGCTGTATAAAAAAATAAATAAAATTAAATTTCAAAATTTTATAAAATAAAATTTAAAAATAGAAAAAAGGTCTTCCCTTCACACAGATGTATTTATATGAATGAACTATTGCCATGCTTATATCAGTAAATACACAAAAGAGGAATAAAACCTAACTTGAACCAAAAAGGAAAAAAATACCTGAACCCACCCGTTATACAGAGGAAAGCCCTATCAGGGCACTTGCTCCAGCGGTAAACAATTCTGAAATTGGTCAGAGGTGGGGAATCATCTCCCATACAGCCAGCAGCCCACCCCCCACGCAAGGAGCGTCCTCATTGCAAATCTGGGGGACAATGCCAAGGCATCTGTGAGTAAACGTGAGCAGAGCCCCAGGCCAGCTGCTGCTGAACTGTTCCCACCCTTCCCAGGTAAAACACCTGAATATGTACAAGGGCTTGAAAGCCTAGAGGAAGGGCCGTGGAGCCACACCAGCGACAGCACGCAGGGCAACTTGGTGCCTGCAGGACAGCCAGGATGGTCCTGGCCCCGGGTGCTCTTCTAGAAGCTTTCCATTGCCCTGCCTGAGATACCCTTCCTGTCCAGGCCCCCACTGCTTTTTTCCTTCCTCACCTCTGTCCGGAGAGAAATTCCAGCGGAAGGTATGGGTGACACATCCTCTTCTTTACAGGTGGCAGCCTTGCAACCCCTGCAGAAAGTCCAGCAGAGACCCACTCACAACGGGCCACCCACAAAGCCGTGGCCCCTCACTCCCTCCCACCAGCACAGCCCCGAGACTGCTGACGGGGCAGAGAATATGGAGTCAGGCACAGCTTCAGGGGCTATTGCTGCCTGGAGCGCTGTTTATATTGACCTCAACCCAGGCACACCTGAGGAGGGCCGGCCGGCAGGTTCAGGCTGCCCAGGTCAGCTAATCCTCAGCCCTCAGGGAATCACACTGTTGAAAATGGACCTCACTAAGGCAGAGTAGAAGCCAAGGAATAAAAGGACACAATGCCATTTGCAGCACTGTAGATGTGTCTAGAGGTAATCACGTGACTTGTAGTAAGTCAGAAAGTGAAAGACACATATCATATCATATCACTTATAGGTGTTACCTAAAAACGGATACCAGGGCAGATATTTCCACGGAGAAGGACAATCACAGATTCATTAAACAAACTTATGGTTCACCAATGGAAAGGTGTGAGGATTGGTTTCATTACGATATTGGGGTTAACAGACATACAAACACAGGTGACATATATAATCACCAAAGACCTATGGAATGCCAAGAGAAGACGACTCAACATCCTGTCATAACGTACATGGGAAAAGGATCCCAGGAAGAACAGACATATGTGTATGTGTAAAAGAAGCACATCTTCCACACCTACCACAAGCCAAACATTGTAATCACACTTGCTGTAATCAAAAATAAAAAATTAAATTAAAAACACGAAGAAGAAGTAGTGAGACCAACTTGAGGGGCTTTCTCCTGGCACATTCCATTCTAAATTCCAATCTAGAACACGACTTCCTTTGAGGCTCTGTTGCCCTAGTAACCAGATTTGGTATGGGAGAACTGCTGCCACCTTGTGGCCGTTTCACACAACAGCAGCTTTAATCCCAGAGCTCATGGTCAGTTGATATTCAAAATCATTGCAGACCTGTAAATGACACCTGCCCTGAAAACAAATCCTGGGGTCACATATCGACCAAAAATTTCAAAGGACGCCCATATTTCAAAACGACCGTTTCAAAAGGCATATTTTACGCACATTAGTGTTCTGCTTCTTTTTCTTTCTTTCTTTCTTTGTTAAAAAAACAGGAATGGAAAAAGGCATCCCTCAGAATGGGCGAAAATATTTGCAAACGAATCAATGGACAAAGGTTTAATCTCCAACATATATAAAGAGCTCATGCAGCTTAATATTAAAACAACAAACAACCCAATACAAAAATGGGCAGAAGATCTAAAGAGACGTTTCTTCAAAGAAGACACAGAGACGGCCAAGACGCACATGAAAAGCTGCTCAACATCACTAATTATTAGAGAAATGCAAATCAAAACTACAATGAGGGATCACCTCACACCTGTTAGAATCGGCATCATCAGAAAATCTACAACCAACAAACTCTGGGGAGGGTGTGGACAAAAGGAACCCTCTTCCACTATTGGTGGGAACGTAAATTGATACAGTGTCTATGGACAACAGTATGGAGTTTCGTTAAAAAAACTTGAAATAGAATTACCATATGATCCGGCAATCCCACTTCTGGGCATATACCCAGAGAAAACCATAAATCAAAAAGGCACATTCACCACAATGGTCATTGCAGCACTATTTACAATAGCCAGGTAATGGAAGCAACCTAAATACCCACAGACAGACGAATGGATAAAGATGTGGTACATATATAAAATGGAATATTACTCAGCCATAAGAAGGAATGAAACTGGGTCATTTGTAGAGACGTCGATGGATCTAGAGACTGTCATACAGAATGAAGTAAGTCAGAAAGAGAAAAACAAATATTGTATATTAATGCATATATGTGGAACCTAGACAAATGGTACAGATGAACTGGTTTGCAGGGAAGAAACAGAGACACAGAGGTAGAGAACAAACGTATGGACACCAAGTGTGGGAAGCCATGGGGTTGTGGTGGTGGGATGAGTCGGGAGATTGGGATTGACCTGTATACATGTATATGCATAAAATACATAACTAATAATAACCTGCTGTATAAAAAAATAAATAAAATTAAATTTCAAAATTTTATAAAATAAAATTTAAAAATAGAAAAAAGGTCTTCCCTTCACACAGATGTATTTATATGAATGAACTATTGCCATGCTTATATCAGTAAATACACAAAAGAGGAATAAAACCTAACTTGAACCAAAAAGGAAAAAAAATACCTGAACCCACCTGTTATACAGAGGAAAACCCTATCAGGGCACTTGCTCCAGCGGTAAACAATTCTGAAATTGGTCAGAGGTGGGGAATCATCTCCCATACAGCCAGCAGCCCACCCCCCACGCAAGGAGCGTCCTCATTGCAAATCTGGGGGACCGTGCCGAGGCATCTGTGAGTAAACGTGAGCAGAGCCCCAGGCCAGCTGCTGCTGAACTGTTCCCACCCTTCCCAGGTAAAACACCTGAATATGTACAAGGGCTTGAAAGCCTAGAGGAAGGGCCGTGGAGCCACACCAGCGACAGCACGCAGGCCAACTTGGTGCCTGCAGGCCAGCCAGGATGGTCCTGGCCCCGGGTGCTCTTCTAGAAGCTTTCCATTGCCCTGCCTGAGATACCCTTCTTGTCCAGGCCCCCACTGCTTTTTTCCTTCCTCACCTCTGTCCGGAGAGAAATTCCAGCGGAAGGTATGGGTGACACATCCTCTTCTTTACAGGTGGCAGCCTGGCAACCCCTGCAGAAAGTCCAGCAGAGCCCCACTCACAACGGGCCACCCACAAAGCCGTGGCCCCTCACTCCCTCCCACCAGCACAGCCCCGAGACTGCTGACGGGGCAGAGAATATGGAGTCAGGCACAGCTTCAGGGGCTATTGCTGCCTGGAGCGCTGTTTATATTGACCTCAACCCAGGCACACCTGAGGAGGGCCGGCCGGCAGGTTCAGGCTGCCCAGGTCAGCTAATCCTCAGCCCTCAGGGAATCACACTGTTGAAAATGGACCTCACTAAGGCAGAGTAGAAGCCAAGGAATAAAAGGACACAATGCCATTTGCAGCACTGTAGATGTGTCTAGAGGTAATCACGTGACTTGTAGTAAGTCAGAAAGTGAAAGACACATATCATATCATATCACTTATAGGTGTTACCTAAAAACGGATACCAGGGCAGATATTTCCACGGAGAAGGACAATCACAGATTCATTAAACAAACTTATGGTTCACCAATGGAAAGGTGTGAGAATTGGTTTCATTACGATATTGGGGTTAACAGACATACAAACACAGGTGACATATATAATCACCAAAGACCTTGGAATACCAAGAGAAGACGACTCAACATCCTGTCATAACGTACATGGGAAAAGGATCCCAGGAAGAACAGACATATGTGTATGTGTAAAAGAAGCACATCTTCCACACCTACCACAAGCCAAACATTGTAATCACACTTGCTGTAATCTAAAATAAAAAATTAAATTAAAAACACGAAGAAGAAGTAGTGAGACAAACTTGAGGGGCTTTCTCCTGGCACATTCCATTCTAAATTCCAATCTAGAACACGACTTCCATTGAGGCTCTCTTGCCCTAGTAACCAGAATTGGTAAGGGAGAACTGCTGCCACCTTGTGGCCGTTTCACACAACAGCAGCTTTAATCCCAGCGCTCATGGTCAGTTGATATTCAAAATCATTGCAGACCTGTAAATGACACCTGCCCTGAAAACAAATCCTGGGGTCACATATCGACCAAAAATTTCAAAGGACGCCCATATTTCAAAACGACCGTTTCAAAAGGCATATTTTACGCACATTAGTGTTCTGCTTCTTTTTCTTTCTTTCTTTCTTTGTTAAAAAAACAGGAATGGAAAAAGGCATCCCTCAGAATGGGCGAAAATATTTGCAAACGAATCAATGGACAAAGGTTTAATCTCCAACATATATAAAGAGCTCATGCAGCTTAATATTAAAACAACAAACAACCCAATACAAAAATGGGCAGAAGATCTAAAGAGACGTTTCTTCAAAGAAGACACAGAGACGGCCAAGACGCACATGAAAAGCTGCTCAACATCACTAATTATTAGAGAAATGCAAATCAAAACTACAATGAGGGATCACCTCACACCTGTTAGAATCGGCATCATCAGAAAATCTACAACCAACAAACTCTGGGGAGGGTGTGGACAAAAGGAACCCTCTTCCACTATTGGTGGGAACGTAAATTGATACAGTGTCTATGGACAACAGTATGGAGTTTCGTTAAAAAAACTTGAAATAGAATTACCATATGATCCGGCAATCCCACTTCTGGGCATATACCCAGAGAAAACCATAAATCAAAAAGGCACATTCACCACAATGGTCATTGCAGCACTATTTACAATAGCCAGGTAATGGAAGCAACCTAAATACCCACAGACAGACGAATGGATAAAGATGTGGTACATATATAAAATGGAATATTACTCAGCCATAAGAAGGAATGAAACTGGGTCATTTGTAGAGACGTCGATGGATCTAGAGACTGTCATACAGAATGAAGTAAGTCAGAAAGAGAAAAACAAATATTGTATATTAATGCATATATGTGGAACCTAGACAAATGGTACAGATGAACTGGTTTGCAGGGAAGAAACAGAGACACAGAGGTAGAGAACAAACGTATGGACACCAAGTGTGGGAAGCCATGGGGTTGTGGTGGTGGGATGAGTCGGGAGATTGGGATTGACCTGTATACATGTATATGCATAAAATACATAACTAATAATAACCTGCTGTATAAAAAAATAAATAAAATTAAATTTCAAAATTTTATAAAATAAAATTTAAAAATAGAAAAAAGGTCTTCCCTTCACACAGATGTATTTATATGAATGAACTATTGCCATGCTTATATCAGTAAATACACAAAAGAGGAATAAAACCTAACTTGAACCAAAAAGGAAAAAAAATACCTGAACCCACCTGTTATACAGAGGAAAACCCTATCAGGGCACTTGCTCCAGCGGTAAACAATTCTGAAATTGGTCAGAGGTGGGGAATCATCTCCCATACAGCCAGCAGCCCACCCCCCACGCAAGGAGCGTCCTCATTGCAAATCTGGGGGACCGTGCCGAGGCATCTGTGAGTAAACGTGAGCAGAGCCCCAGGCCAGCTGCTGCTGAACTGTTCCCACCCTTCCCAGGTAAAACACCTGAATATGTACAAGGGCTTGAAAGCCTAGAGGAAGGGCCGTGGAGCCACACCAGCGACAGCACGCAGGCCAACTTGGTGCCTGCAGGACAGCCAGGATGGTCCTGGCCCCGGGTGCTCTTCTAGAAGCTTTCCATTGCCCTGCCTGAGATACCCTTCTTGTCCAGGCCCCCACTGCTTTTTTCCTTCCTCACCTCTGTCCGGAGAGAAATTCCAGCGGAAGGTATGGGTGACACATCCTCTTCTTTACAGGTGGCAGCCTGGCAACCCCTGCAGAAAGTCCAGCAGAGCCCCACTCACAACGGGCCACCCACAAAGCCGTGGCCCCTCACTCCCTCCCACCAGCACAGCCCCGAGACTGCTGACGGGGCAGAGAATATGGAGTCAGGCACAGCTTCAGGGGCTATTGCTGCCTGGAGCGCTGTTTATATTGACCTCAACCCAGGCACACCTGAGGAGGGCCGGCCGGCAGGTTCAGGCTGCCCAGGTCAGCTAATCCTCAGCCCTCAGGGAATCACACTGTTGAAAATGGACCTCACTAAGGCAGAGTAGAAGCCAAGGAATAAAAGGACACAATGCCATTTGCAGCACTGTAGATGTGTCTAGAGGTAATCACGTGACTTGTAGTAAGTCAGAAAGTGAAAGACACATATCATATCATATCACTTATAGGTGTTACCTAAAAACGGATACCAGGGCAGATATTTCCACGGAGAAGGACAATCACAGATTCATTAAACAAACTTATGGTTCACCAATGGAAAGGTGTGAGGATTGGTTTCATTACGATATTGGGGTTAACAGACATACAAACACAGGTGACATATATAATCACCAAAGCCCTAAGGAATGCCAAGAGAAGAAGACTCAACATCCTGTCATAACGTACATGGGAAAAGGATCCCAGGAAGAACAGACATATGTGTATGTGTAAAAGAAGCACATCTTCCACACCTACCACAAGCCAAACATTGTAATCACACTTGCTGTAATCTAAAATAAAAAATTAAATTAAAAACACGAAGAAGAAGTAGTGAGACAAACTTGAGGGGCTTTCTCCTGGCACATTCCATTCTAAATTCCAATCTAGAACAGGACTTCCATTGAGGCTCTCTTGCCCTAGTAACCAGATTTGGTAAGGGAGAACTGCTGCCACCTTGTGGCCGTTTCACACAACAGCAGCTTTAATCCCAGCGCTCATGGTCAGTTGATATTCAAAATCATTGCAGACCTGTAAATGACACCTGCCCTGAAAACAAATCCTGGGGTCACATATCGACCAAAAAATTCAAAGGACGCCCATATTTCAAAACGACCGTTTCAAAAGGCATATTTTACGCACATTAGTGTTCTGCTTCTTTTTCTTTCTTTCTTTCTTTGTTAAAAAAACAGGAATGGAAAAAGGCATCCCTCAGATTGGGCGAAAATATTTGCAAACGAATCAATGGACAAAGGTTTAATCTCCAACATATATAAAGAGCTCATGCAGCTTAATATTAAAACAACAAACAACCCAATACAAAAATGGGCAGAAGATCTAAAGAGACGTTTCTTCAAAGAAGACACAGAGACGGCCAAGACGCACATGAAAAGCTGCTCAACATCACTAATTATTAGAGAAATGCAAATCAAAACTACAATGAGGGATCACCTCACACCTGTTAGAATCGGCATCATCAGAAAATCTACAACCAACAAATTCTGGGGAGGGTGTGGACAAAAGGAACCCTCTTCCACTATTGGTGGGAATGTAAATTGATACAGTGTCTATGGACAACAGTATGGAGTTTCGTTAAAAAAACTTGAAATAGAATTACCATATGATCCAGCAATCCTACTTCTGGGCATATACCAGAGAAAACCATAAATCAAAAAGGCACATTCACCCCAATGGTCATTGCAGCACTATTTACAATAGCCAGGTAATGGAAGCAACCTAAATACCCACAGACAGACGAATGGATAAAGATGTGGTACATATATAAAATGGAATATTACTCAGCCATAAGAAGGAATGAAACTGGGTCATTTGTAGAGACATCGATGGATCTAGAGACTGTCATACAGAATGAAGTAAGTCAGAAAGAGAAAAACAAATATTGTATATTAATGCATATATGTGGAACCTAGACAAATGGTACAGATGAACAGGTTTGCAGGGAAGAAACAGAGACACAGAGGTAGAGAACAAACGTATGGACACCAAGTGTGGGAAGCCACGGGGTGGTGGTGGTGGGATGAGTCGGGAGATTGGGATTGACCTGTATACATGTATATGCATAAAATACATAACTAATAATAACCTGCTGTATAAAAAAATAAATAAAATTAAATTTCAAAATTTTATAAAATAAAATTTAAAAATAGAAAAAAGGTCTTCCCTTCACACAGATGTATTTATATGAATGAACTATTGCCATGCTTATATCAGTAAATACACAAAAGAGGAATAAAACCTAACTTGAACCAAAAAGGAAAAAAATACCTGAACCCACCCGTTATACAGAGGAAAGCCCTATCAGGGCACTTGCTCCAGCGGTAAACAATTCTGAAATTGGTCAGAGGTGGGGAATCATCTCCCATACAGCCAGCAGCCCACCCCCCACGCAAGGAGCGTCCTCATTGCAAATCTGGGGGACAATGCCAAGGCATCTGTGAGTAAACGTGAGCAGAGCCCCAGGCCAGCTGCTGCTGAACTGTTCCCACCCTTCCCAGGTAAAACACCTGAATATGTACAAGGGCTTGAAAGCCTAGAGGAAGGGCCGTGGAGCCACACCAGCGACAGCACGCAGGGCAACTTGGTGCCTGCAGGACAGCCAGGATGGTCCTGGCCCCGGGTGCTCTTCTAGAAGCTTTCCATTGCCCTGCCTGAGATACCCTTCCTGTCCAGGCCCCCACTGCTTTTTTCCTTCCTCACCTCTGTCCGGAGAGAAATTCCAGCGGAAGGTATGGGTGACACATCCTCTTCTTTACAGGTGGCAGCCTTGCAACCCCTGCAGAAAGTCCAGCAGAGCCCCACTCACAACGGGCCACCCACAAAGCCGTGGCCCCTCACTCCCTCCCACCAGCACAGCCCCGAGACTGCTGACGGGGCAGAGAATATGGAGTCAGGCACAGCTTCAGGGGCTATTGCTGCCTGGAGCGCTGTTTATATTGACCTCAACCCAGGCACACCTGAGGAGGGCCGGCCGGCAGGTTCAGGCTGCCCAGGTCAGCTAATCCTCAGCCCTCAGGGAATCACACTGTTGAAAATGGACCTCACTAAGGCAGAGTAGAAGCCAAGGAATAAAAGGACACAATGCCATTTGCAGCACTGTAGATGTGTCTAGAGGTAATCACGTGACTTGTAGTAAGTCAGAAAGTGAAAGACACATATCATATCATATCACTTATAGGTGTTACCTAAAAACGGATACCAGGGCAGATATTTCCACGGAGAAGGACAATCACAGATTCATTAAACAAACTTATGGTTCACCAATGGAAAGGTGTGAGGATTGGTTTCATTACGATATTGGGGTTAACAGACATACAAACACAGGTGACATATATAATCACCAAAGACCTATGGAATGCCAAGAGAAGACGACTCAACATCCTGTCATAACGTACATGGGAAAAGGATCCCAGGAAGAACAGACATATGTGTATGTGTAAAAGAAGCACATCTTCCACACCTACCACAAGCCAAACATTGTAATCACACTTGCTGTAATCAAAAATAAAAAATTAAATTAAAAACACGAAGAAGAAGTAGTGAGACCAACTTGAGGGGCTTTCTCCTGGCACATTCCATTCTAAATTCCAATCTAGAACACGACTTCCTTTGAGGCTCTGTTGCCCTAGTAACCAGATTTGGTATGGGAGAACTGCTGCCACCTTGTGGCCGTTTCACACAACAGCAGCTTTAATCCCAGAGCTCATGGTCAGTTGATATTCAAAATCATTGCAGACCTGTAAATGACACCTGCCCTGAAAACAAATCCTGGGGTCACATATCGACCAAAAATTTCAAAGGACGCCCATATTTCAAAACGACCGTTTCAAAAGGCATATTTTACGCACATTAGTGTTCTGCTTCTTTTTCTTTCTTTCTTTCTTTGTTAAAAAAACAGGAATGGAAAAAGGCATCCCTCAGAATGGGCGAAAATATTTGCAAACGAATCAATGGACAAAGGTTTAATCTCCAACATATATAAAGAGCTCATGCAGCTTAATATTAAAACAACAAACAACCCAATACAAAAATGGGCAGAAGATCTAAAGAGACGTTTCTTCAAAGAAGACACAGAGACGGCCAAGACGCACATGAAAAGCTGCTCAACATCACTAATTATTAGAGAAATGCAAATCAAAACTACAATGAGGGATCACCTCACACCTGTTAGAATCGGCATCATCAGAAAATCTACAACCAACAAACTCTGGGGAGGGTGTGGACAAAAGGAACCCTCTTCCACTATTGGTGGGAACGTAAATTGATACAGTGTCTATGGACAACAGTATGGAGTTTCGTTAAAAAAACTTGAAATAGAATTACCATATGATCCGGCAATCCCACTTCTGGGCATATACCCAGAGAAAACCATAAATCAAAAAGGCACATTCACCACAATGGTCATTGCAGCACTATTTACAATAGCCAGGTAATGGAAGCAACCTAAATACCCACAGACAGACGAATGGATAAAGATGTGGTACATATATAAAATGGAATATTACTCAGCCATAAGAAGGAATGAAACTGGGTCATTTGTAGAGACGTCGATGGATCTAGAGACTGTCATACAGAATGAAGTAAGTCAGAAAGAGAAAAACAAATATTGTATATTAATGCATATATGTGGAACCTAGACAAATGGTACAGATGAACTGGTTTGCAGGGAAGAAACAGAGACACAGAGGTAGAGAACAAACGTATGGACACCAAGTGTGGGAAGCCATGGGGTTGTGGTGGTGGGATGAGTCGGGAGATTGGGATTGACCTGTATACATGTATATGCATAAAATACATAACTAATAATAACCTGCTGTATAAAAAAATAAATAAAATTAAATTTCAAAATTTTATAAAATAAAATTTAAAAATAGAAAAAAGGTCTTCCCTTCACACAGATGTATTTATATGAATGAACTATTGCCATGCTTATATCAGTAAATACACAAAAGAGGAATAAAACCTAACTTGAACCAAAAAGGAAAAAAAATACCTGAACCCACCTGTTATACAGAGGAAAACCCTATCAGGGCACTTGCTCCAGCGGTAAACAATTCTGAAATTGGTCAGAGGTGGGGAATCATCTCCCATACAGCCAGCAGCCCACCCCCCACGCAAGGAGCGTCCTCATTGCAAATCTGGGGGACCGTGCCGAGGCATCTGTGAGTAAACGTGAGCAGAGCCCCAGGCCAGCTGCTGCTGAACTGTTCCCACCCTTCCCAGGTAAAACACCTGAATATGTACAAGGGCTTGAAAGCCTAGAGGAAGGGCCGTGGAGCCACACCAGCGACAGCACGCAGGCCAACTTGGTGCCTGCAGGCCAGCCAGGATGGTCCTGGCCCCGGGTGCTCTTCTAGAAGCTTTCCATTGCCCTGCCTGAGATACCCTTCTTGTCCAGGCCCCCACTGCTTTTTTCCTTCCTCACCTCTGTCCGGAGAGAAATTCCAGCGGAAGGTATGGGTGACACATCCTCTTCTTTACAGGTGGCAGCCTGGCAACCCCTGCAGAAAGTCCAGCAGAGCCCCACTCACAACGGGCCACCCACAAAGCCGTGGCCCCTCACTCCCTCCCACCAGCACAGCCCCGAGACTGCTGACGGGGCAGAGAATATGGAGTCAGGCACAGCTTCAGGGGCTATTGCTGCCTGGAGCGCTGTTTATATTGACCTCAACCCAGGCACACCTGAGGAGGGCCGGCCGGCAGGTTCAGGCTGCCCAGGTCAGCTAATCCTCAGCCCTCAGGGAATCACACTGTTGAAAATGGACCTCACTAAGGCAGAGTAGAAGCCAAGGAATAAAAGGACACAATGCCATTTGCAGCACTGTAGATGTGTCTAGAGGTAATCACGTGACTTGTAGTAAGTCAGAAAGTGAAAGACACATATCATATCATATCACTTATAGGTGTTACCTAAAAACGGATACCAGGGCAGATATTTCCACGGAGAAGGACAATCACAGATTCATTAAACAAACTTATGGTTCACCAATGGAAAGGTGTGAGAATTGGTTTCATTACGATATTGGGGTTAACAGACATACAAACACAGGTGACATATATAATCACCAAAGACCTTGGAATACCAAGAGAAGACGACTCAACATCCTGTCATAACGTACATGGGAAAAGGATCCCAGGAAGAACAGACATATGTGTATGTGTAAAAGAAGCACATCTTCCACACCTACCACAAGCCAAACATTGTAATCACACTTGCTGTAATCTAAAATAAAAAATTAAATTAAAAACACGAAGAAGAAGTAGTGAGACAAACTTGAGGGGCTTTCTCCTGGCACATTCCATTCTAAATTCCAATCTAGAACACGACTTCCATTGAGGCTCTCTTGCCCTAGTAACCAGAATTGGTAAGGGAGAACTGCTGCCACCTTGTGGCCGTTTCACACAACAGCAGCTTTAATCCCAGCGCTCATGGTCAGTTGATATTCAAAATCATTGCAGACCTGTAAATGACACCTGCCCTGAAAACAAATCCTGGGGTCACATATCGACCAAAAATTTCAAAGGACGCCCATATTTCAAAACGACCGTTTCAAAAGGCATATTTTACGCACATTAGTGTTCTGCTTCTTTTTCTTTCTTTCTTTCTTTGTTAAAAAAACAGGAATGGAAAAAGGCATCCCTCAGAATGGGCGAAAATATTTGCAAACGAATCAATGGACAAAGGTTTAATCTCCAACATATATAAAGAGCTCATGCAGCTTAATATTAAAACAACAAACAACCCAATACAAAAATGGGCAGAAGATCTAAAGAGACGTTTCTTCAAAGAAGACACAGAGACGGCCAAGACGCACATGAAAAGCTGCTCAACATCACTAATTATTAGAGAAATGCAAATCAAAACTACAATGAGGGATCACCTCACACCTGTTAGAATCGGCATCATCAGAAAATCTACAACCAACAAACTCTGGGGAGGGTGTGGACAAAAGGAACCCTCTTCCACTATTGGTGGGAACGTAAATTGATACAGTGTCTATGGACAACAGTATGGAGTTTCGTTAAAAAAACTTGAAATAGAATTACCATATGATCCGGCAATCCCACTTCTGGGCATATACCCAGAGAAAACCATAAATCAAAAAGGCACATTCACCACAATGGTCATTGCAGCACTATTTACAATAGCCAGGTAATGGAAGCAACCTAAATACCCACAGACAGACGAATGGATAAAGATGTGGTACATATATAAAATGGAATATTACTCAGCCATAAGAAGGAATGAAACTGGGTCATTTGTAGAGACGTCGATGGATCTAGAGACTGTCATACAGAATGAAGTAAGTCAGAAAGAGAAAAACAAATATTGTATATTAATGCATATATGTGGAACCTAGACAAATGGTACAGATGAACTGGTTTGCAGGGAAGAAACAGAGACACAGAGGTAGAGAACAAACGTATGGACACCAAGTGTGGGAAGCCATGGGGTTGTGGTGGTGGGATGAGTCGGGAGATTGGGATTGACCTGTATACATGTATATGCATAAAATACATAACTAATAATAACCTGCTGTATAAAAAAATAAATAAAATTAAATTTCAAAATTTTATAAAATAAAATTTAAAAATAGAAAAAAGGTCTTCCCTTCACACAGATGTATTTATATGAATGAACTATTGCCATGCTTATATCAGTAAATACACAAAAGAGGAATAAAACCTAACTTGAACCAAAAAGGAAAAAAAATACCTGAACCCACCTGTTATACAGAGGAAAACCCTATCAGGGCACTTGCTCCAGCGGTAAACAATTCTGAAATTGGTCAGAGGTGGGGAATCATCTCCCATACAGCCAGCAGCCCACCCCCCACGCAAGGAGCGTCCTCATTGCAAATCTGGGGGACCGTGCCGAGGCATCTGTGAGTAAACGTGAGCAGAGCCCCAGGCCAGCTGCTGCTGAACTGTTCCCACCCTTCCCAGGTAAAACACCTGAATATGTACAAGGGCTTGAAAGCCTAGAGGAAGGGCCGTGGAGCCACACCAGCGACAGCACGCAGGCCAACTTGGTGCCTGCAGGACAGCCAGGATGGTCCTGGCCCCGGGTGCTCTTCTAGAAGCTTTCCATTGCCCTGCCTGAGATACCCTTCTTGTCCAGGCCCCCACTGCTTTTTTCCTTCCTCACCTCTGTCCGGAGAGAAATTCCAGCGGAAGGTATGGGTGACACATCCTCTTCTTTACAGGTGGCAGCCTGGCAACCCCTGCAGAAAGTCCAGCAGAGCCCCACTCACAACGGGCCACCCACAAAGCCGTGGCCCCTCACTCCCTCCCACCAGCACAGCCCCGAGACTGCTGACGGGGCAGAGAATATGGAGTCAGGCACAGCTTCAGGGGCTATTGCTGCCTGGAGCGCTGTTTATATTGACCTCAACCCAGGCACACCTGAGGAGGGCCGGCCGGCAGGTTCAGGCTGCCCAGGTCAGCTAATCCTCAGCCCTCAGGGAATCACACTGTTGAAAATGGACCTCACTAAGGCAGAGTAGAAGCCAAGGAATAAAAGGACACAATGCCATTTGCAGCACTGTAGATGTGTCTAGAGGTAATCACGTGACTTGTAGTAAGTCAGAAAGTGAAAGACACATATCATATCATATCACTTATAGGTGTTACCTAAAAACGGATACCAGGGCAGATATTTCCACGGAGAAGGACAATCACAGATTCATTAAACAAACTTATGGTTCACCAATGGAAAGGTGTGAGGATTGGTTTCATTACGATATTGGGGTTAACAGACATACAAACACAGGTGACATATATAATCACCAAAGACCTTGGAATACCAAGAGAAGACGACTCAACATCCTGTCATAACGTACATGGGAAAAGGATCCCAGGAAGAACAGACATATGTGTATGTGTAAAAGAAGCACATCTTCCACACCTACCACAAGCCAAACATTGTAATCACACTTGCTGTAATCTAAAATAAAAAATTAAATTAAAAACACGAAGAAGAAGTAGTGAGACAAACTTGAGGGGCTTTCTCCTGGCACATTCCATTCTAAATTCCAATCTAGAACACGACTTCCATTGAGGCTCTCTTGCCCTAGTAACCAGAATTGGTAAGGGAGAACTGCTGCCACCTTGTGGCCGTTTCACACAACAGCAGCTTTAATCCCAGCGCTCATGGTCAGTTGATATTCAAAATCATTGCAGACCTGTAAATGACACCTGCCCTGAAAACAAATCCTGGGGTCACATATCGACCAAAAAATTCAAAGGACGCCCATATTTCAAAACGACCGTTTCAAAAGGCATATTTTACGCACATTAGTGTTCTGCTTCTTTTTCTTTCTTTCTTTCTTTGTTAAAAAAACAGGAATGGAAAAAGGCATCCCTCAGATTGGGCGAAAATATTTGCAAACGAATCAATGGACAAAGGTTTAATCTCCAACATATATAAAGAGCTCATGCAGCTTAATATTAAAACAACAAACAACCCAATACAAAAATGGGCAGAAGATCTAAAGAGACGTTTCTTCAAAGAAGACACAGAGACGGCCAAGACGCACATGAAAAGCTGCTCAACATCACTAATTATTAGAGAAATGCAAATCAAAACTACAATGAGGGATCACCTCACACCTGTTAGAATCGGCATCATCAGAAAATCTACAACCAACAAACTCTGGGGAGGGTGTGGACAAAAGGAACCCTCTTCCACTATTGGTGGGAATGTAAATTGATACAGTGTCTATGGACAACAGTATGGAGTTTCGTTAAAAAAACTTGAAATAGAATTACCATATGATCCAGCAATCCTACTTCTGGGCATATACCAGAGAAAACCATAAATCAAAAAGGCACATTCACCACAATGGTCATTGCAGAACTATTGACAATAGCCAGGTAATGGAAGCAACCTAAATACCCACAGACAGACGAATGGATAAAGATGTGGTACATATATAAAATGGAATATTACTCAGCCATAAGAAGGAATGAAACTGGGTCATTTGTAGAGACGTCGATGGAACTAGAGACTGTCATACAGAGTGAAGTAAGTCAGAAAGAGAAAAACAAATATTGTATATTAATGCATATATGTGGAACCTAGACAAATGGTACAGATGAACTGGTTTGCAGGGAAGAAATAGAGACACAGAGGTAGAGACCATCGTATGGACACCAAGTGTGGGAAGCCATGGGGTGGTGGTGGTGGGATGAGTCGGGAGATTGGGATTGACCTCTATACATGTATATGCATAAAATACATAACTAATAAAAACCTGCTGTATAAAAAAATAAATAAAATTAAATTTCAAAATTTTATAAAATAAAATTTAAATATAGAAAAAAGGTCTTCCCTTCACACAGATGTATTTATATGAATGAACTATTGCCATGATTATATCAATAAATACACAAAAGAGGAATAAAACCTAACTTGAACCAAAAAGGAAAAAATACCTGAACCCACCAGTTATACAGAGGAAAACCCTATCAGGGCACTTGCTCCAGCGGTAAACAATTCTGAAATTGGTCAGAGGTGGGGAATCATCTCCCATACAGCCAGCAGCCCACCCCCCATGCAAGGAGCGTCCTCATTGCAAATCTGGGGGACAATGCCGAGGCATCTGTGAGTAAACGTGAGCAGAGCCCCAGGCCAGCTGCTGCTGAACTGTTCCCACCCTTCCCAGGTAAAACACCTGAATATGTACAAGGGCTTGAAAGCCTAGAGGAAGGGCCGTGGAGCCACACCAGCGACAGCACGCAGGCCAACTTGGTGCCTGCAGGCCAGCCAGGATGGTCCTGGCCCCGGGTGCTCTTCTAGAAGCTTTCCATTGCCCTGCCTGAGATACCCTTCTTGTCCAGGCCCCCACTGCTTTTTTCCTTCCTCACCTCTGTCCGGAGAGAAATTCCAGCGGAAGGTATGGGTGACACATCCTCTTCTTTACAGGTGGCAGCCTGGCAACCCCTGCAGAAAGTCCAGCAGAGCCCCACTCACAACGGGCCACCCACAAAGCCGTGGCCCCTCACTCCCTCCCACCAGCACAGCCCCGAGACTGCTGACGGGGCAGAGAATATGGAGTCAGGCACAGCTTCAGGGGCTATTGCTGCCTGGAGCGCTGTTTATATTGACCTCAACCCAGGCACACCTGAGGAGGGCCGGCCGGCAGGTTCAGGCTGCCCAGGTCAGCTAATCCTCAGCCCTCAGGGAATCACACTGTTGAAAATGGACCTCACTAAGGCAGAGTAGAAGCCAAGGAATAAAAGGACACAATGCCATTTGCAGCACTGTAGATGTGTCTAGAGGTAATCACGTGACTTGTAGTAAGTCAGAAAGTGAAAGACACATATCATATCATATCACTTATAGGTGTTACCTAAAAATGGATACCAGGGCAGATATTTCCACGGAGAAGGACAATCACAGATTCATTAAACAAACTTATGGTTCACCAATGGAAAGGTGTGAGGATTGGTTTCATTACGATATTGGGGTTAACAGACATACAAACACAGGTGACATATATAATCACCAAAGACCTTGGAATACCAAGAGAAGACGACTCAACATCCTGTCATAACGTACATGGGAAAAGGATCCCAGGAATAACAGACATATGTGTATGTGTAAAAGAAGCACATCTTCCACACCTACCACAAGCCAAACATTGTAATCACACTTGCTGTAATCTAAAATAAAAAATTAAATTAAAAACACGAAGAAGAAGTAGTGAGACAAACTTGAGGGGCTTTCTCCTGGCACATTCCATTCTAAATTCCAATCTAGAACACGACTTCCATTGAGGCTCTCTTGCCCTAGTAACCAGATTTGGTAAGGGAGAACTGCTGCCACCTTGTGGCCGTTTCACACAACAGCAGCTTTAATCCCAGCGCTCATGGTCAGTTGATATTCAAAATCATTGCAGACCTGTAAATGACACCTGCCCTGAAAACAAATCCTGGGGTCACATATCGACCAAAAAATTCAAAGGACGCCCATATTTCAAAACGACCGTTTCAAAAGGCATATTTTACGCACATTAGTGTTCTGCTTCTTTTTCTTTCTTTCTTTCTTTGTTAAAAAAACAGGAATGGAAAAAGGCATCCCTCAGATTGGGCGAAAATATTTGCAAACGAATCAATGGACAAAGGTTTAATCTCCAACATATATAAAGAGCTCATGCAGCTTAATATTAAAACAACAAACAACCCAATACAAAAATGGGCAGAAGATCTAAAGAGACGTTTCTTCAAAGAAGACACAGAGACGGCCAAGACGCACATGAAAAGCTGCTCAACATCACTAATTATTAGAGAAATGCAAATCAAAACTACAATGAGGGATCACCTCACACCTGTTAGAATCGGCATCATCAGAAAATCTACAACCAACAAACTCTGGGGAGGGTGTGGACAAAAGGAACCCTCTTCCACTATTGGTGGGAATGTAAATTGATACAGTGTCTATGGACAACAGTATGGAGTTTCGTTAAAAAAACTTGAAATAGAATTACCATATGATCCAGCAATCCTACTTCTGGGCATATACCAGAGAAAACCATAAATCAAAAAGGCACATTCACCACAATGGTCATTTGAGAACTATTGACAATAGCCAGGTAATGGAAGCAACCTAAATACCCACAGACAGACGAATGGATAAAGATGTGGTACATATATAAAATGGAATATTACTCAGCCATAAGAAGGAATGAAACTGGGTCATTTGTAGAGACGTCGATGGAACTAGAGACTGTCATACAGAGTGAAGTAAGTCAGAAAGAGAAAAACAAATATTGTATATTAATGCATATATGTGGAACCTAGACAAATGGTACAGATGAACTGGTTTGCAGGGAAGAAATAGAGACACAGAGGTAGAGACCATCGTATGGACACCAAGTGTGGGAAGCCATGGGGTGGTGGTGGTGGGATGAGTCGGGAGATTGGGATTGACCTCTATACATGTATATGCATAAAATACATAACTAATAAAAACCTGCTGTATAAAAAAATAAATAAAATTAAATTTCAAAATTTTATAAAATAAAATTTAAATATAGAAAAAAGGTCTTCCCTTCACACAGATGTATTTATATGAATGAACTATTGCCATGATTATATCAATAAATACACAAAAGAGGAATAAAACCTAACTTGAACCAAAAAGGAAAAAATACCTGAACCCACCAGTTATACAGAGGAAAACCCTATCAGGGCACTTGCTCCAGCGGTAAACAATTCTGAAATTGGTCAGAGGTGGGGAATCATCTCCCATACAGCCAGCAGCCCACCCCCCATGCAAGGAGCGTCCTCATTGCAAATCTGGGGGACAATGCCGAGGCATCTGTGAGTAAACGTGAGCAGAGCCCCAGGCCAGCTGCTGCTGAACTGTTCCCACCCTTCCCAGGTAAAACACCTGAATATGTACAAGGGCTTGAAAGCCTAGAGGAAGGGCCGTGGAGCCACACCAGCGACAGCACGCAGGCCAACTTGGTGCCTGCAGGCCAGCCAGGATGGTCCTGGCCCCGGGTGCTCTTCTAGAAGCTTTCCATTGCCCTGCCTGAGATACCCTTCTTGTCCAGGCCCCCACTGCTTTTTTCCTTCCTCACCTCTGTCCGGAGAGAAATTCCAGCGGAAGGTATGGGTGACACATCCTCTTCTTTACAGGTGGCAGCCTGGCAACCCCTGCAGAAAGTCCAGCAGAGCCCCACTCACAACGGGCCACCCACAAAGCCGTGGCCCCTCACTCCCTCCCACCAGCACAGCCCCGAGACAGCTGACGGGGCAGAGAATATGGAGTCAGGCACAGCTTCAGGGGCTATTGCTGCCTGGAGCGCTGTTTATATTGACCTCAACCCAGGCACACCTGAGGAGGGCCGGCCGGCAGGTTCAGGCTGCCCAGGTCAGCTAATCCTCAGCCCTCAGGGAATCACACTGTTGAAAATGGACCTCACTAAGGCAGAGTAGAAGCCAAGGAATAAAAGGACACAATGCCATTTGCAGCACTGTAGATGTGTCTAGAGGTAATCACGTGACTTGTAGTAAGTCAGAAAGTGAAAGACACATATCATATCATATCACTTATAGGTGTTACCTAAAAATGGATACCAGGGCAGATATTTCCACGGAGAAGGACAATCACAGATTCATTAAACAAACTTATGGTTCACCAATGGAAAGGTGTGAGGATTGGTTTCATTACGATATTGGGGTTAACAGACATACAAACACAGGTGACATATATAATCACCAAAGACCTTGGAATACCAAGAGAAGACGACTCAACATCCTGTCATAACGTACATGGGAAAAGGATCCCAGGAAGAACAGACATATGTGTATGTGTAAAAGAAGCACATCTTCCACACCTACCACAAGCCAAACATTGTAATCACACTTGCTGTAATCTAAAATAAAAAATTAAATTAAAAACACGAAGAAGAAGTAGTGAGACAAACTTGAGGGGCTTTCTCCTGGCACATTCCATTCTAAATTCCAATCTAGAACACGACTTCCATTGAGGCTCTCTTGCCCTAGTAACCAGATTTGGTAAGGGAGAACTGCTGCCACCTTGTGGCCGTTTCACACAACAGCAGCTTTAATCCCAGCGCTCATGGTCAGTTGATATTCAAAATCATTGCAGACCTGTAAATGACACCTGCCCTGAAAACAAATCCTGGGGTCACATATCGACCAAAAAATTCAAAGGACGCCCATATTTCAAAACGACCGTTTCAAAAGGCATATTTTACGCACATTAGTGTTCTGCTTCTTTTTCTTTCTTTCTTTCTTTGTTAAAAAAACAGGAATGGAAAAAGGCATCCCTCAGATTGGGCGAAAATATTTGCAAACGAATCAATGGACAAAGGTTTAATCTCCAACATATATAAAGAGCTCATGCAGCTTAATATTAAAACAACAAACAACCCAATACAAAAATGGGTAGAAGATCTAAAGAGACGTTTCTTCAAAGAAGACACAGAGACGGCCAAGACGCACATGAAAAGCTGCTCAACATCACTAATTATTAGAGAAATGCAAATCAAAACTACAATGAGGGATCACCTCACACCTGTTAGAATCGGCATCATCAGAAAATCTACAACCAACAAACTCTGGGGAGGGTGTGGACAAAAGGAACCCTCTTCCACTATTGGTGGGAATGTAAATTGATACAGTGTCTATGGACAACTGTATGGAGTTTCGTTAAAAAAACTTGAAATAGAATTACCATATGATCCAGCAATCCTACTTCTGGGCATATACCAGAGAAAACCATAAATCAAAAAGGCACATTCACCACAATGGTCATTGCAGCACTATTGACAATAGCCAGGTAATGGAAGCAACCTAAATACCCACAGACAGACGAATGGATAAAGATGTGGTACATATATAAAATGGAATATTACTCAGCCATAAGAAGGAATGAAACTGGGTCATTTGTAGAGACGTCGATGGAACTAGAGACTGTCATACAGAGTGAAGTAAGTCAGAAAGAGAAAAACAAATATTGTATACTAATGCATATATGTGGAACCTAGACAAATGGTACAGATGAACTGGTTTGCAGGGAAGAAATAGAGACACAGAGGTAGAGACCATCGTATGGACACCAAGTGTGGGAAGCCATGGGGTGGTGGTGGTGGGATGAGTCGGGAGATTGGGATTGACCTCTATACATGTATATGCATAAAATACATAACTAATAATAACCTGCTGTATAAAAAAATAAATAAAATTAAATTTCAAAATTTTATAAAATAAAATTTAAATATAGAAAAAAGGTCTTCCCTTCACACAGATGTATTTATATGAATGAACTATTGCCATGCTTATATCAATAAATACACAAAAGAGGAATAAAACCTAACTTGAACCAAAAAGGAAAAAATACCTGAACCCACCAGTTATACAGAGGAAAACCCTATCAGGGCACTTGCTCCAGCGGTAAACAATTCTGAAATTGGTCAGAGGTGGGGAATCATCTCCCATACAGCCAGCAGCCCACCCCCCATGCAAGGAGCGTCCTCATTGCAAATCTGGGGGACAATGCCGAGGCATCTGTGAGTAAACGTGAGCAGAGCCCCAGGCCAGCTGCTGCTGAACTGTTCCCACCCTTCCCAGGTAAAACACCTGAATATGTACAAGGGCTTGAAAGCCTAGAGGAAGGGCCGTGGAGCCACACCAGCGACAGCACGCAGGCCAACTTGGTGCCTGCAGGCCAGCCAGGATGGTCCTGGCCCCGGGTGCTCTTCTAGAAGCTTTCCATTGCCCTGCCTGAGATACCCTTCTTGTCCAGGCCCCCACTGCTTTTTTCCTTCCTCACCTCTGTCCGGAGAGAAATTCCAGCGGAAGGTATGGGTGACACATCCTCTTCTTTACAGGTGGCAGCCTGGCAACCCCTGCAGAAAGTCCAGCAGAGCCCCACTCACAACGGGCCACCCACAAAGCCGTGGCCCCTCACTCCCTCCCACCAGCACAGCCCCGAGACTGCTGACGGGGCAGAGAATATGGAGTCAGGCACAGCTTCAGGGGCTATTGCTGCCTGGAGCGCTGTTTATATTGACCTCAACCCAGGCACACCTGAGGAGGGCCGGCCGGCAGGTTCAGGCTGCCCAGGTCAGCTAATCCTCAGCCCTCAGGGAATCACACTGTTGAAAATGGACCTCACTAAGGCAGAGTAGAAGCCAAGGAATAAAAGGACACAATGCCATTTGCAGCACTGTAGATGTGTCTAGAGGTAATCACGTGACTTGTAGTAAGTCAGAAAGTGAAAGACACATATCATATCATATCACTTATAGGTGTTACCTAAAAACGGATACCAGGGCAGATATTTCCACGGAGAAGGACAATCACAGATTCATTAAACAAACTTATGGTTCACCAATGGAAAGGTGTGAGGATTGGTTTCATTACGATATTGGGGTTAACAGACATACAAACACAGGTGACATATATAATCACCAAAGACCTATGGAATGCCAAGAGAAGACGACTCAACATCCTGTCATAACGTACATGGGAAAAGGATCCCAGGAAGAACAGACATATGTGTATGTGTAAAAGAAGCACATCTTCCACACCTACCACAAGCCAAACATTGTAATCACACTTGCTGTAATCAAAAATAAAAAATTAAATTAAAAACACGAAGAAATAGTGAGACAAACTTGAGGGGCTTTCTCCTGGCACATTCCATTCTAAATTCCAATCTAGAACACGACTTCCATTGAGGCTCTGTTGCCCTAGTAACCAGATTTGGTAAGGGAGAACTGCTGCCACCTTGTGGCCGTTTCACACAACAGCAGCTTTAATCCCAGCGCTCATGGTCAGTTGATATTCAAAACCATTGCAGACCTGTAAATGACACCTGCCCTGAAAACAAATCCTGGGGTCACATATCGACCAAAAAATTCAAAGGACGCCCATATTTCAAAACGACCGTTTCAAAAGGCATATTTTACGCACATTAGTGTTCTGCTTCTTTTTCTTTCTTTCTTTCTTTGTTAAAAAAACAGGAATGGAAAAAGGCATCCCTCAGATTGGGCGAATATATTTGCAAACGAATCAATGGACAAAGGTTTAATCTCCAACATATATAAAGAGCTCATGCAGCTTAATATTAAAACAACAAACAACCCAATACAAAAATGGGCAGAAGATCTAAAGAGACGTTTCTTCAAAGAAGACACAGAGACGGCCAAGACGCACATGAAAAGCTGCTCAACATCACTAATTATTAGAGAAATGCAAATCAAAACTACAATGAGGGATCACCTCACACCTGTTAGAATCGGCATCATCAGAAAATCTACAACCAACAAACTCTGGGGAGGGTGTGGACAAAAGGAACCCTCTTCCACTATTGGTGGGAATGTAAATTGATACAGTGTCTATGGACAACAGTATGGAGTTTCGTTAAAAAAACTTGAAATAGAATTACCATATGATCCAGCAATCCTACTTCTGGGCATATACCAGAGAAAACCATAAATCAAAAAGGCACATTCACCACAATGGTCATTGCAGCACTATTGACAATAGCCAGGTAATGGAAGCAACCTAAATACCCACAGACAGACGAATGGATAAAGATGTGGTACATATATAAAATGGAATATTACTCAGCCATAAGAAGGAATGAAACTGGGTCATTTGTAGAGACATCGATGGATCTAGAGACTGTCATACAGAATGAAGTAAGTCAGAAAGAGAAAAACAAATATTGTATATTAATGCATATATGTGGAACCTAGACAAATGGTACAGATGAACAGGTTTGCAGGGAAGAAACAGAGACACAGAGGTAGAGAACAAACGTATGGACACCAAGTGTGGGAAGCCATGGGGTGGTGGTGGTGGGATGAGTCGGGAGATTGGGATTGACCTGTATACATGTATATGCATAAAATACATAACTAATAATAACCTGCTGTATAAAAAAATAAATAAAATTAAATTTCAAAATTTTATAAAATAAAATTTAAAAATAGAAAAAAGGTCTTCCCTTCACACAGATGTATTTATATGAATGAACTATTGCCATGCTTATATCAGTAAATACACAAAAGAGGAATAAAACCTAACTTGAACCAAAAAGGAAAAAAATACCTGAACCCACCTGTTATACAGAGGAAAGCCCTATCAGGGCACTTGCTCCAGCGGTAAACAATTCTGAAATTGGTCAGAGGTGGGGAATCATCTCCCATACAGCCAGCAGCCCACCCCCCATGCAAGGAGCGTCCTCATTGCAAATCTGGGGGACAATGCCGAGGCATCTGTGAGTAAACGTGAGCAGAGCCCCAGGCCAGCTGCTGCTGAACTGTTCCCACCCTTCCCAGGTAAAACACCTGAATATGTACAAGGGCTTGAAAGCCTAGAGGAAGGGCCGTGGAGCCACACCAGCGACAGCACGCAGGGCAACTTGGTGCCTGCAGGACAGCCAGGATGGTCCTGGCCCCGGGTGCTCTTCTAGAAGCTTTCCATTGCCCTGCCTGAGATACCCTTCTTGTCCAGGCCCCCACTGCTTTTTTCCTTCCTCACCTCTGTCCGGAGAGAAATTCCAGCGGAAGGTATGGGTGACACATCCTCTTCTTTACAGGTGGCAGCCTGGCAACCCCTGCAGAAAGTCCAGCAGAGCCCCACTCACAACGGGCCACCCACAAAGCCGTGGCCCCTCACTCCCTCCCACCAGCACAGCCCCGAGACTGCTGATGGGGCAGAGAATATGGAGTCAGGCACAGCTTCAGGGGCTATTGCTGCCTGGAGCGCTGTTTATATTGACCTCAACCCAGGCACACCTGAGGAGGGCCGGCCGGCAGGTTCAGGCTGCCCAGGTCAGCTAATCCTCAGCCCTCAGGGAATCACACTGTTGAAAATGGACCTCACTAAGGCAGAGTAGAAGCCAAGGAATAAAAGGACACAATGCCATTTGCAGCACTGTAGATGTGTCTAGAGGTAATCACGTGACTTGTAGTAAGTCAGAAAGTGAAAGACACATATCATATCATATCACTTATAGGTGTTACCTAAAAACGGATACCAGGGCAGATATTTCCACGGAGAAGGACAATCACAGATTCATTAAACAAACTTATGGTTCACCAATGGAAAGGTGTGAGGATTGGTTTCATTACGATATTGGGGTTAACAGACATACAAACACAGGTGACATATATAATCACCAAAGACCTATGGAATGCCAAGAGAAGACGACTCAACATCCTGTCATAACGTACATGGGAAAAGGATCCCAGGAAGAACAGACATATGTGTATGTGTAAAAGAAGCACATCTTCCACACCTACCACAAGCCAAACATTGTAATCACACTTGCTGTAATCAAAAATAAAAAATTAAATTAAAAACACGAAGAAGAAGTAGTGAGACCAACTTGAGGGGCTTTCTCCTGGCACATTCCATTCTAAATTCCAATCTAGAACACGACTTCCTTTGAGGCTCTGTTGCCCTAGTAACCAGATTTGGTATGGGAGAACTGCTGCCACCTTGTGGCCGTTTCACACAACAGCAGCTTTAATCCCAGAGCTCATGGTCAGTTGATATTCAAAATCATTGCAGACCTGTAAATGACACCTGCCCTGAAAACAAATCCTGGGGTCACATATCGACCAAAAATTTCAAAGGACGCCCATATTTCAAAACGACCGTTTCAAAAGGCATATTTTACGCACATTAGTGTTCTGCTTCTTTTTCTTTCTTTCTTTCTTTGTTAAAAAAACAGGAATGGAAAAAGGCATCCCTCAGAATGGGCGAAAATATTTGCAAACGAATCAATGGACAAAGGTTTAATCTCCAACATATATAAAGAGCTCATGCAGCTTAATATTAAAACAACAAACAACCCAATACAAAAATGGGCAGAAGATCTAAAGAGACGTTTCTTCAAAGAAGACACAGAGACGGCCAAGACGCACATGAAAAGCTGCTCAACATCACTAATTATTAGAGAAATGCAAATCAAAACTACAATGAGGGATCACCTCACACCTGTTAGAATCGGCATCATCAGAAAATCTACAACCAACAAACTCTGGGGAGGGTGTGGACAAAAGGAACCCTCTTCCACTATTGGTGGGAACGTAAATTGATACAGTGTCTATGGACAACAGTATGGAGTTTCGTTAAAAAAACTTGAAATAGAATTACCATATGATCCGGCAATCCCACTTCTGGGCATATACCCAGAGAAAACCATAAATCAAAAAGGCACATTCACCACAATGGTCATTGCAGCACTATTTACAATAGCCAGGTAATGGAAGCAACCTAAATACCCACAGACAGACGAATGGATAAAGATGTGGTACATATATAAAATGGAATATTACTCAGCCATAAGAAGGAATGAAACTGGGTCATTTGTAGAGACGTCGATGGATCTAGAGACTGTCATACAGAATGAAGTAAGTCAGAAAGAGAAAAACAAATATTGTATATTAATGCATATATGTGGAACCTAGACAAATGGTACAGATGAACTGGTTTGCAGGGAAGAAACAGAGACACAGAGGTAGAGAACAAACGTATGGACACCAAGTGTGGGAAGCCATGGGGTGGTGGTGGTGGGATGAGTCGGGAGATTGGGATTGACCTGTATACATGTATATGCATAAAATACATAACTAATAATAACCTGCTGTATAAAAAAATAAATAAAATTAAATTTCAAAATTTTATAAAATAAAATTTAAAAATAGAAAAAAGGTCTTCCCTTCACACAGATGTATTTATATGAATGAACTATTGCCATGCTTATATCAGTAAATACACAAAAGAGGAATAAAACCTAACTTGAACCAAAAAGGAAAAAAAATACCTGAACCCACCTGTTATACAGAGGAAAACCCTATCAGGGCACTTGCTCCAGCGGTAAACAATTCTGAAATTGGTCAGAGGTGGGGAATCATCTCCCATACAGCCAGCAGCCCACCCCCCACGCAAGGAGCGTCCTCATTGCAAATCTGGGGGACCGTGCCGAGGCATCTGTGAGTAAACGTGAGCAGAGCCCCAGGCCAGCTGCTGCTGAACTGTTCCCACCCTTCCCAGGTAAAACACCTGAATATGTACAAGGGCTTGAAAGCCTAGAGGAAGGGCCGTGGAGCCACACCAGCGACAGCACGCAGGCCAACTTGGTGCCTGCAGGCCAGCCAGGATGGTCCTGGCCCCGGGTGCTCTTCTAGAAGCTTTCCATTGCCCTGCCTGAGATACCCTTCTTGTCCAGGCCCCCACTGCTTTTTTCCTTCCTCACCTCTGTCCGGAGAGAAATTCCAGCGGAAGGTATGGGTGACACATCCTCTTCTTTACAGGTGGCAGCCTGGCAACCCCTGCAGAAAGTCCAGCAGAGCCCCACTCACAACGGGCCACCCACAAAGCCGTGGCCCCTCACTCCCTCCCACCAGCACAGCCCCGAGACTGCTGACGGGGCAGAGAATATGGAGTCAGGCACAGCTTCAGGGGCTATTGCTGCCTGGAGCGCTGTTTATATTGACCTCAACCCAGGCACACCTGAGGAGGGCCGGCCGGCAGGTTCAGGCTGCCCAGGTCAGCTAATCCTCAGCCCTCAGGGAATCACACTGTTGAAAATGGACCTCACTAAGGCAGAGTAGAAGCCAAGGAATAAAAGGACACAATGCCATTTGCAGCACTGTAGATGTGTCTAGAGGTAATCACGTGACTTGTAGTAAGTCAGAAAGTGAAAGACACATATCATATCATATCACTTATAGGTGTTACCTAAAAACGGATACCAGGGCAGATATTTCCACGGAGAAGGACAATCACAGATTCATTAAACAAACTTATGGTTCACCAATGGAAAGGTGTGAGGATTGGTTTCATTACGATATTGGGGTTAACAGACATACAAACACAGGTGACATATATAATCACCAAAGACCTTGGAATACCAAGAGAAGACGACTCAACATCCTGTCATAACGTACATGGGAAAAGGATCCCAGGAAGAACAGACATATGTGTATGTGTAAAAGAAGCACATCTTCCACACCTACCACAAGCCAAACATTGTAATCACACTTGCTGTAATCTAAAATAAAAAATTAAATTAAAAACACGAAGAAGAAGTAGTGAGACAAACTTGAGGGGCTTTCTCCTGGCACATTCCATTCTAAATTCCAATCTAGAACACGACTTCCATTGAGGCTCTCTTGCCCTAGTAACCAGAATTGGTAAGGGAGAACTGCTGCCACCTTGTGGCCGTTTCACACAACAGCAGCTTTAATCCCAGCGCTCATGGTCAGTTGATATTCAAAATCATTGCAGACCTGTAAATGACACCTGCCCTGAAAACAAATCCTGGGGTCACATATCGACCAAAAAATTCAAAGGACGCCCATATTTCAAAACGACCGTTTCAAAAGGCATATTTTACGCACATTAGTGTTCTGCTTCTTTTTCTTTCTTTCTTTCTTTGTTAAAAAAACAGGAATGGAAAAAGGCATCCCTCAGATTGGGCGAAAATATTTGCAAACGAATCAATGGACAAAGGTTTAATCTCCAACATATATAAAGAGCTCATGCAGCTTAATATTAAAACAACAAACAACCCAATACAAAAATGGGCAGAAGATCTAAAGAGACGTTTCTTCAAAGAAGACACAGAGACGGCCAAGACGCACATGAAAAGCTGCTCAACATCACTAATTATTAGAGAAATGCAAATCAAAACTACAATGAGGGATCACCTCACACCTGTTAGAATCGGCATCATCAGAAAATCTACAACCAACAAACTCTGGGGAGGGTGTGGACAAAAGGAACCCTCTTCCACTATTGGTGGGAATGTAAATTGATACAGTGTCTATGGACAACAGTATGGAGTTTCGTTAAAAAAACTTGAAATAGAATTACCATATGATCCAGCAATCCTACTTCTGGGCATATACCAGAGAAAACCATAAATCAAAAAGGCACATTCACCACAATGGTCATTGCAGCACTATTGACAATAGCCATGTAATGGAAGCAACCTAAATACCCACAGACAGACGAATGGATAAAGATGTGGTACATATATAAAATGGAATATTACTCAGCCATAAGAAGGAATGAAACTGGGTCATTTGTAGAGACGTCGATGGAACTAGAGACTGTCATACAGAGTGAAGTAAGTCAGAAAGAGAAAAACAAATATTGTATATTAATGCATATATGTGGAACCTAGACAAATGGTACAGATGAACTGGTTTGCAGGGAAGAAATAGAGACACAGAGGTAGAGACCATCGTATGGACACCAAGTGTGGGAAGCCATGGGGTGGTGGTGGTGGGATGAGTCGGGAGATTGGGATTGACCTCTATACATGTATATGCATAAAATACATAACTAATAAAAACCTGCTGTATAAAAAAATAAATAAAATTAAATTTCAAAATTTTATAAAATAAAATTTAAATATAGAAAAAAGGTCTTCCCTTCACACAGATGTATTTATATGAATGAACTATTGCCATGCTTATATCAATAAATACACAAAAGAGGAATAAAACCTAACTTGAACCAAAAAGGAAAAAATACCTGAACCCACCAGTTATACAGAGGAAAACCCTATCAGGGCACTTGCTCCAGCGGTAAACAATTCTGAAATTGGTCAGAGGTGGGGAATCATCTCCCATACAGCCAGCAGCCCACCCCCCATGCAAGGAGCGTCCTCATTGCAAATCTGGGGGACAATGCCGAGGCATCTGTGAGTAAACGTGAGCAGAGCCCCAGGCCAGCTGCTGCTGAACTGTTCCCACCCTTCCCAGGTAAAACACCTGAATATGTACAAGGGCTTGAAAGCCTAGAGGAAGGGCCGTGGAGCCACACCAGCGACAGCACGCAGGCCAACTTGGTGCCTGCAGGCCAGCCAGGATGGTCCTGGCCCCGGGTGCTCTTCTAGAAGCTTTCCATTGCCCTGCCTGAGATACCCTTCTTGTCCAGGCCCCCACTGCTTTTTTCCTTCCTCACCTCTGTCCGGAGAGAAATTCCAGCGGAAGGTATGGGTGACACATCCTCTTCTTTACAGGTGGCAGCCTGGCAACCCCTGCAGAAAGTCCAGCAGAGCCCCACTCACAACGGGCCACCCACAAAGCCGTGGCCCCTTACTCCCTCCCACCAGCACAGCCCCGAGACTGCTGACGGGGCAGAGAATATGGAGTCAGGCACAGCTTCAGGGGCTATTGCTGCCTGGAGCGCTGTTTATATTGACCTCAACCCAGGCACACCTGAGGAGGGCCGGCCGGCAGGTTCAGGCTGCCCAGGTCAGCTAATCCTCAGCCCTCAGGGAATCACACTGTTGAAAATGGACCTCACTAAGGCAGAGTAGAAGCCAAGGAATAAAAGGACACAATGCCATTTGCAGCACTGTAGATGTGTCTAGAGGTAATCACGTGACTTGTAGTAAGTCAGAAAGTGAAAGACACATATCATATCATATCACTTATAGGTGTTACCTAAAAACGGATACCAGGGCAGATATTTCCACGGAGAAGGACAATCACAGATTCATTAAACAAACTTATGGTTCACCAATGGAAAGGTGTGAGGATTGGTTTCATTACGATATTGGGGTTAACAGACATACAAACACAGGTGACATATATAATCACCAAAGACCTATGGAATGCCAAGAGAAGACGACTCAACATCCTGTCATAACGTACATGGGAAAAGGATCCCAGGAAGAACAGACATATGTGTATGTGTAAAAGAAGCACATCTTCCACACCTACCACAAGCCAAACATTGTAATCACACTTGCTGTAATCAAAAATAAAAAATTAAATTAAAAACACGAAGAAGAAGTAGTGAGACAAACTTCAGGGGCTTTCTCCTGGCACATTCCATTCTAAATTCCAATCTAGAACACGACTTCCATTGAGGCTCTGTTGCCCTAGTAACCAGATTTGGTATGGGAGAACTGCTGCCACCTTGTGGCCGTTTCACACAACAGCAGCTTTAATCCCATCGCTCATGGTCAGTTGATATTCAAAATCATTGCTGACCTGTAAATGACACCTGCCCTGAAAACAAATCCTGGGGTCACATATCGACCAAAAAATTCAAAGGACGCCCATATTTCAAAACGACCGTTTCAAAAGGCATATTTTACGCACATTAGTGTTCTGCTTCTTTTTCTTTCTTTCTTTCTTTGTTAAAAAAACAGGAATGGAAAAAGGCATCCCTCAGAATGGGCGAAAATATTTGCAAACGAATCAATGGACAAAGGTTTAATCTCCAACATATATAAAGAGCTCATGCAGCTTAATATTAAAACAACAAACAACCCAATACAAAAATGGGCAGAAGATCTAAAGAGACGTTTCTTCAAAGAAGACACAGAGACGGCCAAGACGCACATGAAAAGCTGCTCAACATCACTAATTATTAGAGAAATGCAAATCAAAACTACAATGAGGGATCACCTCACACCTGTTAGAATCGGCATCATCAGAAAATCTACAACCAACAAACTCTGGGGAGGGTGTGGACAAAAGGAACCCTCTTCCACTATTGGTGGGAATGTAAATTGATACAGTGTCTATGGACAACAGTATGGAGTTTCGTTAAAAAAACTTGAAATAGAATTACCATATGATCCGGCAATCCCACTTCTGGGCATATACCCAGAGAAAACCATAAATCAAAAAGGCACATTCACCACAATGGTCATTGCAGCACTATTTAAAATAGCCAGGTAATGGAAGCAACCTAAATACCCACAGACAGACGAATGGATAAAGATGTGGTACATATATAAAATGGAATATTACTCAGCCATAAGAAGGAATGAAACTGGGTCATTTGTAGAGACGTCGATGGATCTAGAGACTGTCATACAGAATGAAGTAAGTCAGAAAGAGAAAAACAAATATTGTATATTAATGCATATATGTGGAACCTAGACAAATGGTACAGATGAACTGGTTTGCAGGGATGAAACAGAGACACAGAGGTAGAGAACAAACGTATGGACACCAAGTGTGGGAAGCCATGGGGTGGTGGTGGTGGGATGAGTCGGGAGATTGGGATTGACCTGTATACATGTATATGCATAAAATACATAACTAATAATAACCTGCTGTATAAAAAAATAAATAAAATTAAATTTCAAAATTTTATAAAATAAAATTTAAAAATAGAAAAAAGGTCTTCCCTTCATACAGATGTATTTATATGAATGAACTATTGCCATGCTTATATCAGTAAATACACAAAAGAGGAATAAAACCTAACTTGAACCAAAAAGGAAAAAAATACCTGAACCCACCTGTTATACAGAGGAAAACCCTATCAGGGCACTTCCTCCAGCGGTAAACAATTCTGAAATTGGTCAGAGGTGGGGAATCATCTCCCATACAGCCAGCAGCCCACCCCCCACGCAAGGAGCGTCCTCATTGCAAATCTGGGGGACCGTGCCGAGGCATCTGTGAGTAAACGTGAGCAGAGCCCCAGGCCAGCTACTGCTGAACTGTTCCCACCCTTCCCAGGTAAAACACCTGAATATGTACAAGGGCTTGAAAGCCTAGAGGAAGGGCCGTGGAGCCACACCAGCGACAGCACGCAGGGCAACTTGGTGCCTGCAGGACAGCCAGGATGGTCCTGGCCCCGGGTGCTCTTCTAGAAGCTTTCCATTGCCCTGCCTGAGATACCCTTCTTGTCCAGGCCCCCACTGCTTTTTTCCTTCCTCACCTCTGTCCGGAGAGAAATTCCAGCGGAAGGTATGGGTGACACATCCTCTTCTTTACAGGTGGCAGCCTGGCAACCCCTGCAGAAAGTCCAGCAGAGCCCCACTCACAACGGGCCACCCACAAAGCCGTGGCCCCTCACTCCCTCCCACCAGCACAGCCCCGAGACTGCTGATGGGGCAGAGAATATGGAGTCAGGCACAGCTTCAGGGGCTATTGCTGCCTGGAGCGCTGTTTATATTGACCTCAACCCAGGCACACCTGAGGAGGGCCGGCCGGCAGGTTCAGGCTGCCCAGGTCAGCTAATCCTCAGCCCTCAGGGAATCACACTGTTGAAAATGGACCTCACTAAGGCAGAGTAGAAGCCAAGGAATAAAAGGACACAATGCCATTTGCAGCACTGTAGATGTGTCTAGAGGTAATCACGTGACTTGTAGTAAGTCAGAAAGTGAAAGACACATATCATATCATATCACTTATAGGTGTTACCTAAAAACGGATACCAGGGCAGATATTTCCACGGAGAAGGACAATCACAGATTCATTAAACAAACTTATGGTTCACCAATGGAAAGGTGTGAGGATTGGTTTCATTACGATATTGGGGTTAACAGACATACAAACACAGGTGACATATATAATCACCAAAGACCTATGGAATGCCAAGAGAAGACGACTCAACATCCTGTCATAACGTACATGGGAAAAGGATCCCAGGAAGAACAGACATATGTGTATGTGTAAAAGAAGCACATCTTCCACACCTACCACAAGCCAAACATTGTAATCACACTTGCTGTAATCAAAAATAAAAAATTAAATTAAAAACACGAAGAAGAAGTAGTGAGACCAACTTGAGGGGCTTTCTCCTGGCACATTCCATTCTAAATTCCAATCTAGAACACGACTTCCTTTGAGGCTCTGTTGCCCTAGTAACCAGATTTGGTATGGGAGAACTGCTGCCACCTTGTGGCCGTTTCACACAACAGCAGCTTTAATCCCAGAGCTCATGGTCAGTTGATATTCAAAATCATTGCAGACCTGTAAATGACACCTGCCCTGAAAACAAATCCTGGGGTCACATATCGACCAAAAATTTCAAAGGACGCCCATATTTCAAAACGACCGTTTCAAAAGGCATATTTTACGCACATTAGTGTTCTGCTTCTTTTTCTTTCTTTCTTTCTTTGTTAAAAAAACAGGAATGGAAAAAGGCATCCCTCAGAATGGGCGAAAATATTTGCAAACGAATCAATGGACAAAGGTTTAATCTCCAACATATATAAAGAGCTCATGCAGCTTAATATTAAAACAACAAACAACCCAATACAAAAATGGGCAGAAGATCTAAAGAGACGTTTCTTCAAAGAAGACACAGAGACGGCCAAGACGCACATGAAAAGCTGCTCAACATCACTAATTATTAGAGAAATGCAAATCAAAACTACAATGAGGGATCACCTCACACCTGTTAGAATCGGCATCATCAGAAAATCTACAACCAACAAACTCTGGGGAGGGTGTGGACAAAAGGAACCCTCTTCCACTATTGGTGGGAACGTAAATTGATACAGTGTCTATGGACAACAGTATGGAGTTTCGTTAAAAAAACTTGAAATAGAATTACCATATGATCCGGCAATCCCACTTCTGGGCATATACCCAGAGAAAACCATAAATCAAAAAGGCACATTCACCACAATGGTCATTGCAGCACTATTTACAATAGCCAGGTAATGGAAGCAACCTAAATACCCACAGACAGACGAATGGATAAAGATGTGGTACATATATAAAATGGAATATTACTCAGCCATAAGAAGGAATGAAACTGGGTCATTTGTAGAGACGTCGATGGATCTAGAGACTGTCATACAGAATGAAGTAAGTCAGAAAGAGAAAAACAAATATTGTATATTAATGCATATATGTGGAACCTAGACAAATGGTACAGATGAACTGGTTTGCAGGGAAGAAACAGAGACACAGAGGTAGAGAACAAACGTATGGACACCAAGTGTGGGAAGCCATGGGGTGGTGGTGGTGGGATGAGTCGGGAGATTGGGATTGACCTGTATACATGTATATGCATAAAATACATAACTAATAATAACCTGCTGTATAAAAAAATAAATAAAATTAAATTTCAAAATTTTATAAAATAAAATTTAAAAATAGAAAAAAGGTCTTCCCTTCACACAGATGTATTTATATGAATGAACTATTGCCATGCTTATATCAGTAAATACACAAAAGAGGAATAAAACCTAACTTGAACCAAAAAGGAAAAAAAATACCTGAACCCACCTGTTATACAGAGGAAAACCCTATCAGGGCACTTGCTCCAGCGGTAAACAATTCTGAAATTGGTCAGAGGTGGGGAATCATCTCCCATACAGCCAGCAGCCCACCCCCCACGCAAGGAGCGTCCTCATTGCAAATCTGGGGGACCGTGCCGAGGCATCTGTGAGTAAACGTGAGCAGAGCCCCAGGCCAGCTGCTGCTGAACTGTTCCCACCCTTCCCAGGTAAAACACCTGAATATGTACAAGGGCTTGAAAGCCTAGAGGAAGGGCCGTGGAGCCACACCAGCGACAGCACGCAGGCCAACTTGGTGCCTGCAGGCCAGCCAGGATGGTCCTGGCCCCGGGTGCTCTTCTAGAAGCTTTCCATTGCCCTGCCTGAGATACCCTTCTTGTCCAGGCCCCCACTGCTTTTTTCCTTCCTCACCTCTGTCCGGAGAGAAATTCCAGCGGAAGGTATGGGTGACACATCCTCTTCTTTACAGGTGGCAGCCTGGCAACCCCTGCAGAAAGTCCAGCAGAGCCCCACTCACAACGGGCCACCCACAAAGCCGTGGCCCCTCACTCCCTCCCACCAGCACAGCCCCGAGACTGCTGACGGGGCAGAGAATATGGAGTCAGGCACAGCTTCAGGGGCTATTGCTGCCTGGAGCGCTGTTTATATTGACCTCAACCCAGGCACACCTGAGGAGGGCCGGCCGGCAGGTTCAGGCTGCCCAGGTCAGCTAATCCTCAGCCCTCAGGGAATCACACTGTTGAAAATGGACCTCACTAAGGCAGAGTAGAAGCCAAGGAATAAAAGGACACAATGCCATTTGCAGCACTGTAGATGTGTCTAGAGGTAATCACGTGACTTGTAGTAAGTCAGAAAGTGAAAGACACATATCATATCATATCACTTATAGGTGTTACCTAAAAACGGATACCAGGGCAGATATTTCCACGGAGAAGGACAATCACAGATTCATTAAACAAACTTATGGTTCACCAATGGAAAGGTGTGAGGATTGGTTTCATTACGATATTGGGGTTAACAGACATACAAACACAGGTGACATATATAATCACCAAAGACCTTGGAATACCAAGAGAAGACGACTCAACATCCTGTCATAACGTACATGGGAAAAGGATCCCAGGAAGAACAGACATATGTGTATGTGTAAAAGAAGCACATCTTCCACACCTACCACAAGCCAAACATTGTAATCACACTTGCTGTAATCTAAAATAAAAAATTAAATTAAAAACACGAAGAAGAAGTAGTGAGACAAACTTGAGGGGCTTTCTCCTGGCACATTCCATTCTAAATTCCAATCTAGAACACGACTTCCATTGAGGCTCTCTTGCCCTAGTAACCAGAATTGGTAAGGGAGAACTGCTGCCACCTTGTGGCCGTTTCACACAACAGCAGCTTTAATCCCAGCGCTCATGGTCAGTTGATATTCAAAATCATTGCAGACCTGTAAATGACACCTGCCCTGAAAACAAATCCTGGGGTCACATATCGACCAAAAAATTCAAAGGACGCCCATATTTCAAAACGACCGTTTCAAAAGGCATATTTTACGCACATTAGTGTTCTGCTTCTTTTTCTTTCTTTCTTTCTTTGTTAAAAAAACAGGAATGGAAAAAGGCATCCCTCAGATTGGGCGAAAATATTTGCAAACGAATCAATGGACAAAGGTTTAATCTCCAACATATATAAAGAGCTCATGCAGCTTAATATTAAAACAACAAACAACCCAATACAAAAATGGGCAGAAGATCTAAAGAGACGTTTCTTCAAAGAAGACACAGAGACGGCCAAGACGCACATGAAAAGCTGCTCAACATCACTAATTATTAGAGAAATGCAAATCAAAACTACAATGAGGGATCACCTCACACCTGTTAGAATCGGCATCATCAGAAAATCTACAACCAACAAACTCTGGGGAGGGTGTGGACAAAAGGAACCCTCTTCCACTATTGGTGGGAATGTAAATTGATACAGTGTCTATGGACAACAGTATGGAGTTTCGTTAAAAAAACTTGAAATAGAATTACCATATGATCCAGCAATCCTACTTCTGGGCATATACCAGAGAAAACCATAAATCAAAAAGGCACATTCACCACAATGGTCATTGCAGCACTATTGACAATAGCCATGTAATGGAAGCAACCTAAATACCCACAGACAGACGAATGGATAAAGATGTGGTACATATATAAAATGGAATATTACTCAGCCATAAGAAGGAATGAAACTGGGTCATTTGTAGAGACGTCGATGGAACTAGAGACTGTCATACAGAGTGAAGTAAGTCAGAAAGAGAAAAACAAATATTGTATATTAATGCATATATGTGGAACCTAGACAAATGGTACAGATGAACTGGTTTGCAGGGAAGAAATAGAGACACAGAGGTAGAGACCATCGTATGGACACCAAGTGTGGGAAGCCATGGGGTGGTGGTGGTGGGATGAGTCGGGAGATTGGGATTGACCTCTATACATGTATATGCATAAAATACATAACTAATAAAAACCTGCTGTATAAAAAAATAAATAAAATTAAATTTCAAAATTTTATAAAATAAAATTTAAATATAGAAAAAAGGTCTTCCCTTCACACAGATGTATTTATATGAATGAACTATTGCCATGAGTATATCAATAAATACACAAAAGAGGAATAAAACCTAACTTGAACCAAAAAGGAAAAAATACCTGAACCCACCAGTTATACAGAGGAAAACCCTATCAGGGCACTTGCTCCAGCGGTAAACAATTCTGAAATTGGTCAGAGGTGGGGAATCATCTCCCATACAGCCAGCAGCCCACCCCCCATGCAAGGAGCGTCCTCATTGCAAATCTGGGGGACAATGCCGAGGCATCTGTGAGTAAACGTGAGCAGAGCCCCAGGCCAGCTGCTGCTGAACTGTTCCCACCCTTCCCAGGTAAAACACCTGAATATGTACAAGGGCTTGAAAGCCTAGAGGAAGGGCCGTGGAGCCACACCAGCGACAGCACGCAGGCCAACTTGGTGCCTGCAGGCCAGCCAGGATGGTCCTGGCCCCGGGTGCTCTTCTAGAAGCTTTCCATTGCCCTGCCTGAGATACCCTTCTTGTCCAGGCCCCCACTGCTTTTTTCCTTCCTCACCTCTGTCCGGAGAGAAATTCCAGCGGAAGGTATGGGTGACACATCCTCTTCTTTACAGGTGGCAGCCTGGCAACCCCTGCAGAAAGTCCAGCAGAGCCCCACTCACAACGGGCCACCCACAAAGCCGTGGCCCCTCACTCCCTCCCACCAGCACAGCCCCGAGACTGCTGACGGGGCAGAGAATATGGAGTCAGGCACAGCTTCAGGGGCTATTGCTGCCTGGAGCGCTGTTTATATTGACTTCAACCCAGGCACACCTGAGGAGGGCCGGCCGGCAGGTTCAGGCTGCCCAGGTCAGCTAATCCTCAGCCCTCAGGGAATCACACTGTTGAAAATGGACCTCACTAAGGCAGAGTAGAAGCCAAGGAATAAAAGGACACAATGCCATTTGCAGCACTGTAGATGTGTCTAGAGGTAATCACGTGACTTGTAGTAAGTCAGAAAGTGAAAGACACATATCATATCATATCACTTATAGGTGTTACCTAAAAATGGATACCAGGGCAGATATTTCCACGGAGAAGGACAATCACAGATTCATTAAACAAACTTATGGTTCACCAATGGAAAGGTGTGAGGATTGGTTTCATTACGATATTGGGGTTAACAGACATACAAACACAGGTGACATATATAATCACCAAAGACCTTGGAATACCAAGAGAAGACGACTCAACATCCTGTCATAACGTACATGGGAAAAGGATCCCAGGAAGAACAGACATATGTGTATGTGTAAAAGAAGCACATCTTCCACACCTACCACAAGCCAAACATTGTAATCACACTTGCTGTAATCTAAAATAAAAAATTAAATTAAAAACACGAAGAAGAAGTAGTGAGACAAACTTGAGGGGCTTTCTCCTGGCACATTCCATTCTAAATTCCAATCTAGAACACGACTTCCATTGAGGCTCTCTTGCCCTAGTAACCAGATTTGGTAAGGGAGAACTGCTGCCACCTTGTGGCCGTTTCACACAACAGCAGCTTTAATCCCAGCGCTCATGGTCAGTTGATATTCAAAATCATTGCAGACCTGTAAATGACACCTGCCCTGAAAACAAATCCTGGGGTCACATATCGACCAAAAAATTCAAAGGACGCCCATATTTCAAAACGACCGTTTCAAAAGGCATATTTTACGCACATTAGTGTTCTGCTTCTTTTTCTTTCTTTCTTTCTTTGTTAAAAAAACAGGAATGGAAAAAGGCATCCCTCAGATTGGGCGAAAATATTTGCAAACGAATCAATGGACAAAGGTTTAATCTCCAACATATATAAAGAGCTCATGCAGCTTAATATTAAAACAACAAACAACCCAATACAAAAATGGGCAGAAGATCTAAAGAGACGTTTCTTCAAAGAAGACACAGAGACGGCCAAGACGCACATGAAAAGCTGCTCAACATCACTAATTATTAGAGAAATGCAAATCAAAACTACAATGAGGGATCACCTCACACCTGTTAGAATCGGCATCATCAGAAAATCTACAACCAACAAACTCTGGGGAGGGTGTGGACAAAAGGAACCCTCTTCCACTATTGGTGGGAATGTAAATTGATACAGTGTCTATGGACAACTGTATGGAGTTTCGTTAAAAAAACTTGAAATAGAATTACCATATGATCCAGCAATCCTACTTCTGGGCATATACCAGAGAAAACCATAAATCAAAAAGGCACATTCACCACAATGGTCATTGCAGCACTATTGACAATAGCCAGGTAATGGAAGCAACCTAAATACCCACAGACAGACGAATGGATAAAGATGTGGTACATATATAAAATGGAATATTACTCAGCCATAAGAAGGAATGAAACTGGGTCATTTGTAGAGACGTCGATGGAACTAGAGACTGTCATACAGAGTGAAGTAAGTCAGAAAGAGAAAAACAAATATTGTATATTAATGCATATATGTGGAACCTAGACAAATGGTACAGATGAACTGGTTTGCAGGGAAGAAATAGAGACACAGAGGTAGAGACCATCGTATGGACACCAAGTGTGGGAAGCCATGGGGTGGTGGTGGTGGGATGAGTCGGGAGATTGGGATTGACCTCTATACATGTATATGCATAAAATACATAACTAATAATAACCTGCTGTATAAAAAAATAAATAAAATTAAATTTCAAAATTTTATAAAATAAAATTTAAATATAGAAAAAAGGTCTTCCCTTCACACAGATGTATTTATATGAATGAACTATTGCCATGCTTATATCAATAAATACACAAAAGAGGAATAAAACCTAACTTGAACCAAAAAGGAAAAAATACCTGAACCCACCAGTTATACAGAGGAAAACCCTATCAGGGCACTTGCTCCAGCGGTAAACAATTCTGAAATTGGTCAGAGGTGGGGAATCATCTCCCATACAGCCAGCAGCCCACCCCCCATGCAAGGAGCGTCCTCATTGCAAATCTGGGGGACAATGCCGAGGCATCTGTGAGTAAACGTGAGCAGAGCCCCAGGCCAGCTGCTGCTGAACTGTTCCCACCCTTCCCAGGTAAAACACCTGAATATGTACAAGGGCTTGAAAGCCTAGAGGAAGGGCCGTGGAGCCACACCAGCGACAGCACGCAGGCCAACTTGGTGCCTGCAGGCCAGCCAGGATGGTCCTGGCCCCGGGTGCTCTTCTAGAAGCTTTCCATTGCCCTGCCTGAGATACCCTTCTTGTCCAGGCCCCCACTGCTTTTTTCCTTCCTCACCTCTGTCCGGAGAGAAATTCCAGCGGAAGGTATGGGTGACACATCCTCTTCTTTACAGGTGGCAGCCTGGCAACCCCTGCAGAAAGTCCAGCAGAGCCCCACTCACAACGGGCCACCCACAAAGCCGTGGCCCCTTACTCCCTCCCACCAGCACAGCCCCGAGACTGCTGACGGGGCAGAGAATATGGAGTCAGGCACAGCTTCAGGGGCTATTGCTGCCTGGAGCGCTGTTTATATTGACCTCAACCCAGGCACACCTGAGGAGGGCCGGCCGGCAGGTTCAGGCTGCCCAGGTCAGCTAATCCTCAGCCCTCAGGGAATCACACTGTTGAAAATGGACCTCACTAAGGCAGAGTAGAAGCCAAGGAATAAAAGGACACAATGCCATTTGCAGCACTGTAGATGTGTCTAGAGGTAATCACGTGACTTGTAGTAAGTCAGAAAGTGAAAGACACATATCATATCATATCACTTATAGGTGTTACCTAAAAACGGATACCAGGGCAGATATTTCCACGGAGAAGGACAATCACAGATTCATTAAACAAACTTATGGTTCACCAATGGAAAGGTGTGAGGATTGGTTTCATTACGATATTGGGGTTAACAGACATACAAACACAGGTGACATATATAATCACCAAAGACCTATGGAATGCCAAGAGAAGACGACTCAACATCCTGTCATAACGTACATGGGAAAAGGATCCCAGGAAGAACAGACATATGTGTATGTGTAAAAGAAGCACATCTTCCACACCTACCACAAGCCAAACATTGTAATCACACTTGCTGTAATCAAAAATAAAAAATTAAATTAAAAACACGAAGAAGAAGTAGTGAGACAAACTTCAGGGGCTTTCTCCTGGCACATTCCATTCTAAATTCCAATCTAGAACACGACTTCCATTGAGGCTCTGTTGCCCTAGTAACCAGATTTGGTATGGGAGAACTGCTGCCACCTTGTGGCCGTTTCACACAACAGCAGCTTTAATCCCATCGCTCATGGTCAGTTGATATTCAAAATCATTGCTGACCTGTAAATGACACCTGCCCTGAAAACAAATCCTGGGGTCACATATCGACCAAAAAATTCAAAGGACGCCCATATTTCAAAACGACCGTTTCAAAAGGCATATTTTACGCACATTAGTGTTCTGCTTCTTTTTCTTTCTTTCTTTCTTTGTTAAAAAAACAGGAATGGAAAAAGGCATCCCTCAGAATGGGCGAAAATATTTGCAAACGAATCAATGGACAAAGGTTTAATCTCCAACATATATAAAGAGCTCATGCAGCTTAATATTAAAACAACAAACAACCCAATACAAAAATGGGCAGAAGATCTAAAGAGACGTTTCTTCAAAGAAGACACAGAGACGGCCAAGACGCACATGAAAAGCTGCTCAACATCACTAATTATTAGAGAAATGCAAATCAAAACTACAATGAGGGATCACCTCACACCTGTTAGAATCGGCATCATCAGAAAATCTACAACCAACAAACTCTGGGGAGGGTGTGGACAAAAGGAACCCTCTTCCACTATTGGTGGGAATGTAAATTGATACAGTGTCTATGGACAACAGTATGGAGTTTCGTTAAAAAAACTTGAAATAGAATTACCATATGATCCGGCAATCCCACTTCTGGGCATATACCCAGAGAAAACCATAAATCAAAAAGGCACATTCACCACAATGGTCATTGCAGCACTATTTAAAATAGCCAGGTAATGGAAGCAACCTAAATACCCACAGACAGACGAATGGATAAAGATGTGGTACATATATAAAATGGAATATTACTCAGCCATAAGAAGGAATGAAACTGGGTCATTTGTAGAGACGTCGATGGATCTAGAGACTGTCATACAGAATGAAGTAAGTCAGAAAGAGAAAAACAAATATTGTATATTAATGCATATATGTGGAACCTAGACAAATGGTACAGATGAACTGGTTTGCAGGGATGAAACAGAGACACAGAGGTAGAGAACAAACGTATGGACACCAAGTGTGGGAAGCCATGGGGTGGTGGTGGTGGGATGAGTCGGGAGATTGGGATTGACCTGTATACATGTATATGCATAAAATACATAACTAATAATAACCTGCTGTATAAAAAAATAAATAAAATTAAATTTCAAAATTTTATAAAATAAAATTTAAAAATAGAAAAAAGGTCTTCCCTTCATACAGATGTATTTATATGAATGAACTATTGCCATGCTTATATCAGTAAATACACAAAAGAGGAATAAAACCTAACTTGAACCAAAAAGGAAAAAAATACCTGAACCCACCTGTTATACAGAGGAAAACCCTATCAGGGCACTTCCTCCAGCGGTAAACAATTCTGAAATTGGTCAGAGGTGGGGAATCATCTCCCATACAGCCAGCAGCCCACCCCCCACGCAAGGAGCGTCCTCATTGCAAATCTGGGGGACCGTGCCGAGGCATCTGTGAGTAAACGTGAGCAGAGCCCCAGGCCAGCTACTGCTGAACTGTTCCCACCCTTCCCAGGTAAAACACCTGAATATGTACAAGGGCTTGAAAGCCTAGAGGAAGGGCCGTGGAGCCACACCAGCGACAGCACGCAGGCCAACTTGGTGCCTGCAGGCCCGCCAGGATGGTCCTGGCCCCGGGTGCTCTTCTAGAAGTTTTCCATTGCCCTGCCTGAGATACCCTTCCTGTCCAGGCCCCCACTGCTTTTTTCCTTCCTCACCTCTGTCCGGAGAGAAATTCCAGCGGAAGGTATGGGTGACACATCCTCTTCTTTACAGGTGGCAGCCTGGCAACCCCTGCAGAAAGTCCAGCAGAGCCCCACTCACAACGGGCCACCCACAAAGCCGTGGCCCCTCACTCCCTCCCACCAGCACAGCCCCGAGACTGCTGACGGGGCAGAGAATATGGAGTCAGGCACAGCTTCAGGGGCTATTGCTGCCTGGAGCGCTGTTTATATTGACCTCAACCCAGGCACACCTAAGGAGGGCCGGCCGGCAGGTTCAGGCTGCCCAGGTCAGCTAATCCTCAGCCCTCAGGGAATCACACTGTTGAAAATGGACCTCACTAAGGCAGAGTAGAAGCCAAGGAATAAAAGGACACAATGCCATTTGCAGCACTGTAGATGTGTCTAGAGGTAATCACGTGACTTGTAGTAAGTCAGAAAGTGAAAGACACATATCATATCATATCACTTATAGGTGTTACCTAAAAACGGATACCAGGGCAGATATTTCCACGGAGAAGGACAATCACAGATTCATTAAACAAACTTATGGTTCACCAATGGAAAGGTGTGAGGATTGGTTTCATTACGATATTGGGGTTAACAGACATACAAACACAGGTGACATATATAATCACCAAAGACCTATGGAATACCAAGAGAAGATGACTCAACATTCTGTCATAACGTACATGGGAAAAGGATCCCAGGAAGAACAGACATATGTGTATGTGTAAAAGAAGCACATCTTCCACACCTACCACAAGCCAAACATTGTAATCACACTTGCTGTAATCAAAAATAAAAAATTAAATTAAAAACACGAAGAAATAGTGAGACAAACTTGAGGGGCTTTCTCCTGGCACATTCCATTCTAAATTCCAATCTAGAACACGACTTCCATTGAGGCTCTGTTGCCCTAGTAACCAGATTTGGTAAGGGAGAACTGCTGCCACCTTGTGGCCGTTTCACACAACAGCAGCTTTAATCCCAGCGCTCATGGTCAGTTGATATTCAAAATCATTGCAGACCTGTAAATGACACCTGCCCTGAAAACAAATCCTGGGGTCACATATCGACCAAAAAATTCAAAGGACGCCCATGTTTCAAAACGACCGTTTCAAAAGGCATATTTTACGCACATTAGTGTTCTGCTTCTTTTTCTTTCTTTCTTTCTTTGTTAAAAAAACAGGAATGGAAAAAGGCATCCCTCAGAATGGGCGAAAATATTTGCAAACGAATCAATGGACAAAGGTTTAATCTCCAACATATATAAAGAGCTCATGCAGCTTAATATTAAAACAACAAACAACCCAATACAAAAATGGGCAGAAGATCTAAAGAGACGTTTCTTCAAAGAAGACACAGAGACGGCCAAGACGCACATGAAAAGCTGCTCAACATCACTAATTATTAGAGAAATGCAAATCAAAACTACAATGAGGGATCACCTCACACCTGTTAGAATCGGCATCATCAGAAAATCTACAACCAACAAATTCTGGGGAGGGTGTGGACAAAAGGAACCCTCTTCCACTATTGGTGGGAATGTAAATTGATACAGTGTCTATGGACAACAGTATGGAGTTTCGCTAAAAAAACTTGAAATAGAATTACCATATGATCCGGCAATCCCACTTCTGGGCATATACCCAGAGAAAACCATAAATCAAAAAGGCACATTCACCCCAATGGTCATTGCAGCACTATTTACAATAGCCAGGTAATGGAAGCAACCTAAATACCCACAGACAGACGAATGGATAAAGATGTGGTACATATATAAAATGGAATATTACTCAGCCATAAGAAGGAATGAAACTGGGTCATTTGTAGAGACGTCGATGGAACTAGAGACTGTCATACAGAGTGAAGTAAGTCAGAAAGAGAAAAACAAATATTGTATATTAATGCATATATGTGGAACCTAGACAAATGGTACTGATGAACTGGTTTGCAGGGAAGAAACAGAGACACAGAGGTAGAGACCATCGTATGGACACCAAGTGTGGGAAGCCATGGGGTGGTGGTGGTGGGATGAGTCGGGAGATTGGGATTGACCTGTATACATGTATATGCATAAAATACATAACTAATAATAACCTGCTGTATAAAAAAATAAATAAAATTAAATTTCAAAATTTTATAAAATAAAATTTAAAAATAGAAAAAAGCTCTTCCCTTCACACAGATGTATTTATATGAATGAACTATTGCCATGCTTATATCAATAAATACACAAAAGAGGAATAAAACCTAACTTGAACCAAAAAGGAAAAAATACCTGAACCCACCAGTTATACAGAGGAAAACCCTATCAGGGCACTTGCTCCAGCGGTAAACAATTCTGAAATTGGTCAGAGGTGGGGAATCATCTCCCATACAGCCAGCAGCCCACCCCCCATGCAAGGAGCGTCCTCATTGCAAATCTGGGGGACAATGCCGAGGCATCTGTGAGTAAACGTGAGCAGAGCCCCAGGCCAGCTGCTGCTGAACTGTTCCCACCCTTCCCAGGTAAAACACCTGAATATGTACAAGGGCTTGAAAGCCTAGAGGAAGGGCCGTGGAGCCACACCAGCGACAGCACGCAGGCCAACTTGGTGCCTGCAGGCCAGCCAGGATGGTCCTGGCCCCGGGTGCTCTTCTAGAAGCTTTCCATTGCCCTGCCTGAGATACCCTTCTTGTCCAGGCCCCCACTGCTTTTTTCCTTCCTCACCTCTGTCCGGAGAGAAATTCCAGCGGAAGGTATGGGTGACACATCCTCTTCTTTACAGGTGGCAGCCTGGCAACCCCTGCAGAAAGTCCAGCAGAGCCCCACTCACAACGGGCCACCCACAAAGCCGTGGCCCCTCACTCCCTCCCACCAGCACAGCCCCGAGACTGCTGACGGGGCAGAGAATATTGGTTCAGGCACAGCTTCAGGGGCTATTGCTGCCTGGAGCGCTGTTTATATTGACCTCAACCCAGGCACACCTGAGGAGGGCCGGCCGGCAGGTTCAGGCTGCCCAGGTCAGCTAATCCTCAGCCCTCAGGGAATCACACTGTTGAAAATGGACCTCACTAAGGCAGAGTAGAAGCCAAGGAATAAAAGGACACAATGCCATTTGCAGCACTGTAGATGTGTCTAGAGGTAATCACGTGACTTGTAGTAAGTCAGAAAGTGAAAGACACATATCATATCATATCACTTATAGGTGTTACCTAAAAACGGATACCAGGGCAGATATTTCCACGGAGAAGGACAATCACAGATTCATTAAACAAACTTATGGTTCACCAATGGAAAGGTGTGAGGATTGGTTTCATTACGATATTGGGGTTAACAGACATACAAACACAGGTGACATATATAATCACCAAAGACCTATGGAATGCCAAGAGAAGACGACTCAACATCCTGTCATAACGTACATGGGAAAAGGATCCCAGGAAGAACAGACATATGTGTATGTGTAAAAGAAGCACATCTTCCACACCTACCACAAGCCAAACATTGTAATCACACTTGCTGTAATCAAAAATAAAAAATTAAATTAAAAACACGAAGAAGAAGTAGTGAGACAAACTTGAGGGGCTTTCTCCTTGCACATTCCATTCTAAATTCCAATCTAGAACACGACTTCCATTGAGGCTCTGTTGCCCTACTAACCAGATTTGGTATGGGAGAACTGCTGCCACCTTGTGGCCTTTTCACACAACAGCAGCTTTAATCCCATCGCTCATGGTCAGTTGATATTCAAAATCATTGCAGACCTGTAAATGACACCTGCCCTGAAAACAAATCCTGGGGTCACATATCGACCAAAAAATTCAAAGGACGCCCATATTTCAAAACGACCGTTTCAAAAGGCATATTTTACGCACATTAGTGTTCTGCTTCTTTTTCTTTCTTTCTTTCTTTGTTAAAAAAACAGGAATGGAAAAAGGCATCCCTCAGAATGGGCGAAAATATTTGCAAACGAATCAATGGACAAAGGTTTAATCTCCAACATATATAAAGAGCTCATGCAGCTTAATATTAAAACAACAAACAACCCAATACAAAAATGGGCAGAAGATCTAAAGAGACGTTTCTTCAAAGAAGACACAGAGACGGCCAAGACGCACATGAAAAGCTGCTCAACATCACTAATTATTAGAGAAATGCAAATCAAAACTACAATGAGGGATCACCTCACACCTGTTAGAATCGGCATCATCAGAAAATCTACAACCAACAAACTCTGGGGAGGGTGTGGACAAAAGGAACCCTCTTCCACTATTGGTGGGAATGTAAATTGATACAGTGTCTATGGACAACAGTATGGAGTTTCGTTAAAAAAACTTGAAATAGAATTACCATATGATCCGGCAATCCCACTTCTGGGCATATACCCAGAGAAAACCATAAATCAAAAAGGCACATTCACCACAATGGTCATTGCAGCACTATTTAAAATAGCCAGGTAATGGAAGCAACCTAAATACCCACAGACAGACGAATGGATAAAGATGTGGTACATATATAAAATGGAATATTACTCAGCCATAAGAAGGAATGAAACTGGGTCATTTGTAGAGACGTCGATGGATCTAGAGACTGTCATACAGAATGAAGTAAGTCAGAAAGAGAAAAACAAATATTCTATATTAATGCATATATGTGGAACCTAGACAAATGGTACAGATGAACTGGTTTGCAGGGAAGAAACAGAGACACAGAGGTAGAGAACAAACGTATGGACACCAAGTGTGGGAAGCCATGGGATGGTGGTGGTGGGATGAGTCGGGAGATTGGGATTGACCTGTATACATGTATATGCATAAAATACATAACTAATAATAACCTGCTGTATAAAAAAATAAATAAAATTAAATTTCAAAATTTTATAAAATAAAATTTAAAAATAGAAAAAAGGTCTTCCCTTCACACAGATGTATTTATATGAATGAACTATTGCCATGCTTATATCAGTAAATACACAAAAGAGGAATAAAACCTAACTTGAACCAAAAAGGAAAAAAATACCTGAACCCACCTGTTATACAGAGGAAAACCCTATCAGGGCACTTGCTCCAGCGGTAAACAATTCTGAAATTGGTCAGAGGTGGGGAATCATCTCCCATACAGCCAGCAGCCCACCCCCCACGCAAGGAGCGTCCTCATTGCAAATCTGGGGGACAATGCCGAGGCATCTGTGAGTAAACGTGAGCAGAGCCCCAGGCCAGCTGCTGCTGAACTGTTCCCACCCTTCCCAGGTAAAACACCTGAATATGTACAAGGGCTTGAAAGCCTAGAGGAAGGGCCGTGGAGCCACACCAGCGACAGCACGCAGGCCAACTTGGTGCCTGCAGGCCCGCCAGGATGGTCCTGGCCCCGGGTGCTCTTCTAGAAGCTTTCCATTGCCCTGCCTGAGATACCCTTCCTGTCCAGGCCCCCACTGCTTTTTTCCTTCCTCACCTCTGTCCGGAGAGAAATTCCAGCGGAAGGTATGGGTGACACATCCTCTTCTTTACAGGTGGCAGCCTGGCAACCCCTGCAGAAAGTCCAGCAGAGCCCCACTCACAACGGGCCACCCACAAAGCCGTGGCCCCTCACTCCCTCCCACCAGCACAGCCCCGAGACTGCTGACGGGGCAGAGAATATGGAGTCAGGCACAGCTTCAGGGGCTATTGCTGCCTGGAGCGCTGTTTATATTGACCTCAACCCAGGCACACCTGAGGAGGGCCGGCCGGCAGGTTCAGGCTGCCCAGGTCAGCTAATCCTCAGCCCTCAGGGAATCACACTGTTGAAAATGGACCTCACTAAGGCAGAGTAGAAGCCAAGGAATAAAAGGACACAATGCCATTTGCAGCACTGTAGATGTGTCTAGAGGTAATCACGTGACTTGTAGTAAGTCAGAAAGTGAAAGACACATATCATATCATATCACTTATAGGTGTTACCTAAAAACGGATACCAGGGCAGATATTTCCACGGAGAAGGACAATCACAGATTCATTAAACAAACTTATGGTTCACCAATGGAAAGGTGTGAGGATTGGTTTCATTACGATATTGGGGTTAACAGACATACAAACACAGGTGACATATATAATCACCAAAGACCTATGGAATGCCAAGAGAAGACGACTCAACATCCTGTCATAACGTACATGGGAAAAGGATCCCAGGAAGAACAGACATATGTGTATGTGTAAAAGAAGCACATCTTCCACACCTACCACAAGCCAAACATTGTAATCACACTTGCTGTAATCAAAAATAAAAAATTAAATTAAAAACACGAAGAAGAAGTAGTGAGACAAACTTGAGGGGCTTTCTCCTTGCACATTCCATTCTAAATTCCAATCTAGAACACGACTTCCATTGAGGCTCTGTTGCCCTACTAACCAGATTTGGTATGGGAGAACTGCTGCCACCTTGTGGCCTTTTCACACAACAGCAGCTTTAATCCCATCGCTCATGGTCAGTTGATATTCAAAATCATTGCAGACCTGTAAATGACACCTGCCCTGAAAACAAATCCTGGGGTCACATATCGACCAAAAAATTCAAAGGACGCCCATATTTCAAAACGACCGTTTCAAAAGGCATATTTTACGCACATTAGTGTTCTGCTTCTTTTTCTTTCTTTCTTTCTTTGTTAAAAAAACAGGAATGGAAAAAGGCATCCCTCAGAATGGGCGAAAATATTTGCAAACGAATCAATGGACAAAGGTTTAATCTCCAACATATATAAAGAGGTCATGCAGCTTAATATTAAAACAACAAACAACCCAATACAAAAATGGGCAGAAGATCTAAAGAGACGTTTCTTCAAAGAAGACACAGAGACGGCCAAGACGCACATGAAAAGCTGCTCAACATCACTAATTATTAGAGAAATGCAAATCAAAACTACAATGAGGGATCACCTCACACCTGTTAGAATCGGCATCATCAGAAAATCTACAACCAACAAACTCTGGGGAGGGTGTGGACAAAAGGAACCCTCTTCCACTATTGGTGGGAATGTAAATTGATACAGTGTCTATGGACAACAGTATGGAGTTTCGTTAAAAAAACTTGAAATAGAATTACCATATGATCCGGCAATCCCACTTCTGGGCATATACCCAGAGAAAACCATAAATCAAAAAGGCACATTCACCACAATGGTCATTGCAGCACTATTTAAAATAGCCAGGTAATGGAAGCAACCTAAATACCCACAGACAGACGAATGGATAAAGATGTGGTACATATATAAAATGGAATATTACTCAGCCATAAGAAGGAATGAAACTGGGTCATTTGTAGAGACGTCGATGGATCTAGAGACTGTCATACAGAATGAAGTAAGTCAGAAAGAGAAAAACAAATATTCTATATTAATGCATATATGTGGAACCTAGACAAATGGTACAGATGAACTGGTTTGCAGGGAAGAAACAGAGACACAGAGGTAGAGAACAAACGTATGGACACCAAGTGTGGGAAGCCATGGGATGGTGGTGGTGGGATGAGTCGGGAGATTGGGATTGACCTGTATACATGTATATGCATAAAATACATAACTAATAATAACCTGCTGTATAAAAAAATAAATAAAATTAAATTTCAAAATTTTATAAAATAAAATTTAAAAATAGAAAAAAGGTCTTCCCTTCACACAGATGTATTTATATGAATGAACTATTGCCATGCTTATATCAGTAAATACACAAAAGAGGAATAAAACCTAACTTGAACCAAAAAGGAAAAAAATACCTGAACCCACCTGTTATACAGAGGAAAACCCTATCAGGGCACTTGCTCCAGCGGTAAACAATTCTGAAATTGGTCAGAGGTGGGGAATCATCTCCCATACAGCCAGCAGCCCACCCCCCACGCAAGGAGCGTCCTCATTGCAAATCTGGGGGACCGTGCCGAGGCATCTGTGAGTAAACGTGAGCAGAGCCCCAGGCCAGCTGCTGCTGAACTGTTCCCACCCTTCCCAGGTAAAACACCTGAATATGTACAAGGGCTTGAAAGCCTAGAGGAAGGGCCGTGGAGCCACACCAGCGGCAGCACGCAGGCCAACTTGGTGCCTGCAGGCCCGCCAGGATGGTCCTGGCCCCGGGTGCTCTTCTAGAAGCTTTCCATTGCCCTGCCTGAGATACCCTTCCTGTCCAGGCCCCCACTGCTTTTTTCCTTCCTCACCTCTGTCCGGAGAGAAATTCCAGCGGAAGGTATGGGTGACACATCCTCTTCTTTACAGGTGGCAGCCTGGCAAGCCCTGCAGAAAGTCCAGCAGAGCCCCACTCACAACGGGCCACCCACAAAGCCGTGGCCCCTCACTCCCTCCCAGCAGCAGAGCCCCGAGACTGCTGACGGGGCAGAGAATATGGAGTCAGGCACAGCTTCAGGGGCTATTGCTGCCTGGAGCGCTGTTTATATTGACCTCAACCCAGGCACACCTAAGGAGGGCCGGCCGGCAGGTTCAGGCTGCCCAGGTCAGCTAATCCTCAGCCCTCAGGGAATCACACTGTTGAAAATGGACCTCACTAAGGCAGAGTAGAAGCCAAGGAATAAAAGGACACAATGCCATTTGCAGCACTGTAGATGAGTCTAGAGGTAATCACGTGACTTGTAGTAAGTCAGAAAGTGAAAGACACATATCATATCATATCACTTATAGGTGTTACCTAAAAACGGATACCAGGGCAGATATTTCCACGGCGAAGGACAATCACAGATTCATTAAACAAACTTATGGTTCACCAATGGAAAGGTGTTAGGATTGGTTTCATTACGATATTGGGGTTAACAGACATACAAACACAGGTGACATATATAATCACCAAAGACCTATGGAATACCAAGAGAAGATGACTCAACATTCTGTCATAACGTACATGGGAAAAGGATCCCAGGAAGAACAGACATATGTGTATGTGTAAAAGAAGCACATCTTCCACACCTACCACAAGCCAAACATTGTAATCACACTTGCTGTAATCAAAAATAAAAAATTAAATTAAAAACACGAAGAAGATGTAGTGAGACAAACTTGAGGGGCTTTCTCCTGGCACATTCCATTCTAAATTCCAATCTAGAACACGACTTCCATTGAGGCTCTGTTGCCCTAGTAACCAGATTTGGTAAGGGAGAACTGCTGCCACCTTGTGGCCGTTTCACACAACAGCAGCTTTAATCCCAGCGCTCATGGTCAGCTGATATTCAAAATCATTGCAGACCTGTAAATGACACCTGCCCTGAAAACAAATCCTGGGGTCACATATCGACCAAAAAATTCAAAGGACGCCCATATTTCAAAACGACCGTTTCAAAAGGCATATTTTACGCACATTAGTGTTCTGCTTCTTTTTCTTTCTTTCTTTCTTTGTTAAAAAAACAGGAATGGAAAAAGGCATCCCTCAGAATGGGCGAAAATATTTGCAAACGAATCAATGGACAAAGGTTTAATCTCCAACATATATAAAGAGCTCATGCAGCTTAATATTAAAACAACAAACAACCCAATACAAAAATGGGCAGAAGATCTAAAGAGACGTTTCTTCAAAGAAGACACAGAGACGGCCAAGACGCACATGAAAAGCTGCTCAACATCACTAATTATTAGAGAAATGCAAATCAAAACTACAATGAGGGATCACCTCACACCTGTTAGAATCGGCATCATCAGAAAATCTACAACCAACAAATTCTGGGGAGGGTGTGGACAAAAGGAACCCTCTTCCACTATTGGTGGGAATGTAAATTGATACAGTGTCTATGGACAACAGTATGGAGTTTCGCTAAAAAAACTTGAAATAGAATTACCATATGATCCGGCAATCCCACTTCTGGGCATATACCCAGAGAAAACCATAAATCAAAAAGGCACATTCACCCCAATGGTCATTGCAGCACTATTTACAATAGCCAGGTAATGGAAGCAACCTAAATACCCACAGACAGACGAATGGATAAAGATGTGGTACATATATAAAATGGAATATTACTCAGCCATAAGAAGGAATGAAACTGGGTCATTTGTAGAGACGTCGATGGAACTAGAGACTGTCATACAGAGTGAAGTAAGTCAGAAAGAGAAAATCAAATATTGTATATTAATGCATATATGTGGAACCTAGACAAATGGTACAGATGAACTGGTTTGCGGGAAGAAATAGAGACACAGAGGTAGAGACCATCGTATGGACACCAAGTGTGGGAAGCCATGGGGTGGTGGTGGTGGGATGAGTCGGGAGATTGGGATTGACCTGTATACATGTATATGCATAAAATACATAACTAATAATAACCTGCTGTATAAAAAAATAAATAAAATTAAATTTCAAAATTTTATAAAATAAAATTTAAAAATAGAAAAAAGGTCTTCCCTTCACACAGATGTATTTATATGAATGAACTATTGCCATGCTTATATCAATAAATACACAAAAGAGGAATAAAACCTAACTTGAACCAAAAAGGAAAAAATACCTGAACCCACCAGTTATACAGAGGAAAACCCTATCAGGGCACTTGCTCCAGCGGTAAACAATTCTGAAATTGGTCAGAGGTGGGGAATCATCTCCCATACAGCCAGCAGCCCACCCCCCATGCAAGGAGCGTCCTCATTGCAAATCTGGGGGACAATGCCGAGGCATCTGTGAGTAAACGTGAGCAGAGCCCCAGGCCAGCTGCTGCTGAACTGTTCCCACCCTTCCCAGGTAAAACACCTGAATATGTACAAGGGCTTGAAAGCCTAGAGGAAGGGCCGTGGAGCCACACCAGCGACAGCACGCAGGCCAACTTGGTGCCTGCAGGCCAGCCAGGATGGTCCTGGCACCGGGTGCTCTTCTAGAAGCTTTCCATTGCCCTGCCTGAGATACCCTTCTTGTCCAGGCCCCCACTGCTTTTTTCCTTCCTCACCTCTGTCCGGAGAGAAATTCCAGCGGAAGGTATGGGTGACACATCCTCTTCTTTACAGGTGGCAGCCTGGCAACCCCTGCAGAAAGTCCAGCAGAGCCCCACTCACAACGGGCCACCCACAAAGCCGTGGCCCCTCACTCCCTCCCACCAGCACAGCCCCGAGACTGCTGACGGGGCAGAGAATATGGAGTCAGGCACGGCTTCAGGGGCTATTGCTGCCTGGAGCGCTGTTTATATTGACCTCAACCCAGGCACACCTGAGGAGGGCCGGCCGGCAGGTTCAGGCTGCCCAGGTCAGCTAATCCTCAGCCCTCAGGGAATCACACTGTTGAAAATGGACCTCACTAAGGCAGAGTAGAAGCCAAGGAATAAAAGGACACAATGCCATTTGCAGCACTGTAGATGTGTCTAGAGGTAATCACGTGACTTGTAGTAAGTCAGAAAGTGAAAGACACATATCATATCATATCACTTATAGGTGTTACCTAAAAACGGATACCAGGGCAGATATTTCCACGGAGAAGGACAATCACAGATTCATTAAACAAACTTATGGTTCAACAATGGAAAGGTGTGAGGATTGGTTTCATTACGATATTGGGGTTAACAGACATACAAACACAGGTGACATATATAATCACCAAAGACCTATGGAATACCAAGAGAAGACGACTCAACATTCTGTCATAACGTACATGGGAAAAGGATCCCAGGAAGAACAGACATATGTGTATGTGTAAAAGAAGCACATCTTCCACACCTACCACAAGCCAAACATTGTAATCACACTTGCTGTAATCAAAAATAAAAAATTAAATTAAAAACACGAAGAAATAGTGAGACAAACTTGAGGGGCTTTCTCCTGGCACATTCCATTCTAAATTCCAATCTAGAACACGACTTCCATTGAGGCTCTGTTGCCCTAGTAACCAGATTTGGTAAGGGAGAACTGCTGCCACCTTGTGGCCGTTTCACACAACAGCAGCTTTAATCCCAGCGCTCATGGTCAGTTGATATTCAAAATCATTGCAGACCTGTAAATGACACCTACCCTGAAAACAAATCCTGGGGTCACATATCGACCAAAAAATTCAAAGGACGCCCATATTTCAAAACGACCGTTTCAAAAGGCATATTTTACGCACATTAGTGTTCTGCTTCTTTTTCTTTCTTTCTTTCTTTGTTAAAAAAACAGGAATGGAAAAAGGCATCCCTCAGAATGGGCGAAAATATTTGCAAACGAATCAATGGACAAAGGTTTAATCTCCAACATATATAAAGAGCTCATGCAGCTTAATATTAAAACAACAAACAACCCAATACAAAAATGGGCAGAAGATCTAAAGAGACGTTTCTTCAAAGAAGACACAGAGACGGCCAAGACGCACATGAAAAGCTGCTCAACATCACTAATTATTAGAGAAATGCAAATCAAAACTACAATGAGGGATCACCTCACACCTGTTAGAATCGGCATCATCAGAAAATCTACAACCAACAAACTCTGGGGAGGGTGTGGACAAAAGGAACCCTCTTCCACTATTGGTGGGAATGTAAATTGATACAGTGTCTATGGACAACAGTATGGAGTTTCGTTAAAAAAACTTGAAATAGAATTACCATATGATCCAGCAATCCTACTTCTGGGCATATACCAGAGAAAACCATAAATCAAAAAGGCACATTCACCACAATGGTCATTGCAGCACTATTTACAATAGCCAGGTAATGGAAGCAACCTAAATACCCACAGACAGACGAATGGATAAAGATGTGGTACATATATAAAATGGAATATTACTCAGCCATAAGAAGGAATGAAACTGGGTCATTTGTAGAGACGTCGATGGATCTAGAGACTGTCATATAGAATGAAGTAAGTCAGAAAGAGAAAAACAAATATTGTATATTAATGCATATATGTGGCACCTAGACAAATGGTACAGATGAACTGGTTTGCAGGGAAGAAATAGAGACACAGAGGTAGAGAACAAACGTATGGACACCAAGTGTGGGAGGCCATGGGGTGGTGGTGGTGGGATGAGTCGGGAGATTGGGATTGACCTGTATACATGTATATGCATAAAATACATAACTAATAATAACCTGCTGTATAAAAAAATAAATAAAATTAAATTTCAAAATTTTATAAAATAAAATTTAAAAATAGAAAAAAGGTCTTCCCTTCACACAGATGTATTTATATGAATGAACTATTGCCATGCTTATATCAATAAATACACAAAAGAGGAATAAAACCTAACTTGAACCAAAAAGGAAAAAATACCTGAACCCACCAGTTATACAGAGGAAAGCCCTATCAGGGCACTTGCTCCAGCGGTAAACAATTCTGAAATTGGTCAGAGGTGGGGAATCATCTCCCATACAGCCAGCAGCCCACCCCCCATGCAAGGAGCGTCCTCATTGCAAATCTGGGGGACAATGCCGAGGCATCTGTGAGTAAACGTGAGCAGAGCCCCAGGCCAGCTGCTGCTGAACTGTTCCCACCCTTCCCAGGTAAAACACCTGAATATGTACAAGGGCTTGAAAGCCTAGAGGAAGGGCCGTGGAGCCACACCAGCGACAGCACGCAGGGCAACTTGGTGCCTGCAGGACAGCCAGGATGGTCCTGGCCCCGGGTGCTCTTCTAGAAGCTTTCCATTGCCCTGCCTGAGATACCCTTCTTGTCCAGGCCCCCACTGCTTTTTTCCTTCCTCACCTCTGTCCGGAGAGAAATTCCAGCGGAAGGTATGGGTGACACATCCTCTTCTTTACAGGTGGCAGCCTGGCAACCCCTGCAGAAAGTCCAGCAGAGCCCCACTCACAACGGGCCACCCACAAAGCCGTGGCCCCTCACTCCCTCCCACCAGCACAGCCCCGAGACTGCTGACGGGGCAGAGAATATGGAGTCAGGCACAGCTTCAGGGGCTATTGCTGCCTGGAGCGCTGTTTATATTGACCTCAACCCAGGCACACCTGAGGAGGGCCGGCCGGCAGGTTCAGGCTGCCCAGGTCAGCTAATCCTCAGCCCTCAGGGAATCACACTGTTGAAAATGGACCTCACTAAGGCAGAGTAGGAGCCAAGGAATAAAAGGACACAATGCCATTTGCAGCACTGTAGATGTGTCTAGAGGTAATCACGTGACTTGTAGTAAGTCAGAAAGTGAAAGACACATATCATATCATATCACTTATAGGTGTTACCTAAAAACGGATACCAGGGCAGATATTTCCACGGAGAAGGACAATCACAGATTCATTAAACAAACTTATGGTTCACCAATGGAAAGGTGTGAGGATTGGTTTCATTACGATATTGGGGTTAACAGACATACAAACACAGGTGACATATATAATCACCAAAGACCTATGGAATGCCAAGAGAAGACGACTCAACATCCTGTCATAACGTACATGGGAAAAGGATCCCAGGAAGAACAGACATATGTGTATGTGTAAAAGAAGCACATCTTCCACACCTACCACAAGCCAAACATTGTAATCACACTTGCTGTAATCAAAAATAAAAAATTAAATTAAAAACACGAAGAAGAAGTAGTGAGACCAACTTGAGGGGCTTTCTCCTGGCACATTCCATTCTAAATTCCAATCTAGAACACGACTTCCTTTGAGGCTCTGTTGCCCTAGTAACCAGATTTGGTATGGGAGAACTGCTGCCACCTTGTGGCCGTTTCACACAACAGCAGCTTTAATTCCAGTGCTCTTGGTCAGTTGATATTCAAAATCATTGCAGACCTGTAAATGACACCTGCCCTGAAAACAAATCCTGGGGTCACATATCGACCAAAAATTTCAAAGGACGCCCATATTTCAAAACGACCGTTTCAAAAGGCATATTTTACGCACATTAGTGTTCTGCTTCTTTTTCTTTCTTTCTTTCTTTGTTAAAAAAACAGGAATGGAAAAAGGCATCCCTCAGAATGGGCGAAAATATTTGCAAACGAATCAATGGACAAAGGTTTAATCTCCAACATATATAAAGAGCTCATGCAGCTTAATATTAAAACAACAAACAACCCAATACAAAAATGGGCAGAAGATCTAAAGAGACGTTTCTTCAAAGAAGACACAGAGACGGCCAAGACGCACATGAAAAGCTGCTCAACATCACTAATTATTAGAGAAATGCAAATCAAAACTACAATGAGGGATCACCTCACACCTGTTAGAATCGGCATCATCAGAAAATCTACAACCAACAAACTCTGGGGAGGGTGTGGACAAAAGGAACCCTCTTCCACTATTGGTGGGAATGTAAATTGATACAGTGTCTATGGACAACAGTATGGAGTTTCGTTAAAAAAACTTGAAATAGAATTACCATATGATCCGGCAATCCCACTTCTGGGCATATACCCAGAGAAAACCATAAATCAAAAAGGCACATTTACCACAATGTTCATTGCAGCACTATTTAAAATAGCCAGGTAATGGAAGCAACCTAAATACCCACAGACAGACGAATGGATAAAGATGTGGTACATATATAAAATGGAATATTACTCAGCCATAAGAAGGAATGAAACTGGGTCATTTGTAGAGATGTCGATGGATCTAGAGACTGTCATACAGAATGAAGTAAGTCAGAAAGAGAAAAACAAATATTGTATATTAATGCATATATGTGGAACCTAGACAAATGGTACAGATGAACTGGTTTGCAGGGAAGAAACAGAGACACAGAGGTAGAGAACAAACGTATGGACACCAAGTGTGGGAAGCCATGGGGTGGTGGTGGTGGGATGAGTCGGGAGATTGGGATTGACCTGTATACATGTATATGCATAAAATACATAACTAATAATAACCTGCTGTATAAAAAAATAAATAAAATTAAATTTCAAAATTTTATAAAATAAAATTTAAAAATAGAAAAAAGGTCTTCCCTTCACACAGATGTATTTATATGAATGAACTATTGCCATGCTTATATCAGTAAATACACAAAAGAGGAATAAAACCTAACTTGAACCAAAAAGGAAAAAAATACCTGAACCGACCTGTTATACAGAGGAAAACCCTATCAGGGCACTTGCTCCAGCGGTAAACAATTCTGAAATTGGTCAGAGGTGGGGAATCATCTCCCATACAGCCAGCAGGCCACCCCCCACGCAAGGAGCGTCCTCATTGCAAATCTGGGGGACCGTGCCGAGGCATCTGTGAGTAAACGTGAGCAGAGCCCCAGGCCAGCTGCTGCTGAACTGTTCCCACCCTTCCCAGGTAAAACACCTGAATATGTACAAGGGCTTGAAAGCCTAGAGGAAGGGCCGTGGAGCCACACCAGCGGCAGCACGCAGGCCAACTTGGTGCCTGCAGGACCGCCAGGATGGTCCTGGCTCCGGGTGCTCTTCTAGAAGCTTTCCATTGCCCTGCGTGAGATACCCCTCCTGTCCCGGTCCCCACTGATTTTTCCTCCTCACCTCTGTCCGGAGAGAAATTCCAGCGGAAGGTATGGGTGACACATCCTCTTCTTTACAGGTGGCAGCCTGGCAACTCCTGCAGAAAGGCCAGCAGAACCCCACTCACACCAGGCCACCAACAAAGCTGGGGCCCCTATTTCCCTCCCACCAGCTCAGCCCCGAGACTGCTGACGGGGCAGAGAATATGGAGTCAGGCACAGCTTCAGGGGCTATTGCCGCCTGGAGCGCTGTTTATATTGACCTCAACCAGGCACACCTGGGGAGGGCCGGCCGGCAGGGTAAGGCTGCCCAGGTCAGCTAATCCACAACCCTCAGGGAATCACATTGTTGAAAATGGACCTCGCTAAGGCAGAATAGAAGCCAAGGAAAATAAGGACACAATGCCATTTGCAGCACCGTAGATGAGTCTAGAGGTAATCACGTGACTTGTAGTAAGTCAGAAAGTGAAAGACACATATCATATCATATCACTTAGAGGTGTTACCTAAAATAGATAGCAGGGCAGTTATTTCCACTGAGAAGTGCAATCACAGGTTCATTAAACAAGCTTATGGTTCACCAATGGAAAGGTGTGAGGATTGGTTTCATTACGATATCGGGGTTAACAGACCTATACAAACAGAGGTGACATATATAATCACCAAAGACCTATGGAATACCAAGAGAAGACTACTCAACATTCTGTCATAACGTACATGGGTAAAGGATCCCAGGAAGAACAGACATCTGTATATGTGTAAAAGAACCACATCTTCGACACCTACAATAAGCCAAACATTGTAATCATACTTGCTGTAATAAAAAATAAAAAATTAAATTAAAAATACGAACAAGAAGTAGGGAGACAAACTTGAGGGGCTTTCTCCTGGCACATTCCATTCTAAATTCCAATCTAGAACACGACTTCCATTGAGGCTCTGTTGCCCTAGTAACCAGATTTGGTAAGGGATAACTGCTGCCACCTTGTGGCCGTTTCACACAACAGCAGCTTTAATCCCAGCGCTAATGGTCAGTTGATATTCAAAATCTTTGCAGGCCTGTAAATGACACCTGCCCTGAAAACAAATCCTGGGGTCACATATCGACCAAAAAATTCAAAGGACGTCCATATTTCAAAACGACCGTTTCAAAAGGCATATTTTATGCACATTAGTGTTCTGCTTCTTTGTCTTTCTTTCTTTTTTGGTTAAAAAGACGGGAATGGAAAAAGGCATCCCTCAGAATGGGCGAAAATAGTTGCAAACGAATCAATGGACAAAGGTTTAATCTCCAATATATATAAACAGCTCATGCACCTTAATGTTAAAAAAACAAAAAACCCAATACAAAAATGGGCAGAAGATCTAAAGAGACGTTTCTTCAAAGAAGACACAGAGAGGGCCAAGACGCACATGAAAAGCTGCTCAAGAGCACTAATTATTAGAGAAATGCAAATCAAAAGTACAATGAGGTATCCCCTCACACCTGTTAGAATCGGCATCATCAGAAAATCTACAAACAACAAATTCTGGGGAGGGTGTGGACAAAAGGAACCCTCTTCCACTATTGGTGGGAATGTAAATTGATACAGTCACTATGGAGAACAGTATGGAGTTTCCTTAAAAACACTAGAAATAGAATTACCATCTGATCCAGCAATCCCACTTCTGGGCATATACCCAGAGAAAACCATAAATCAAAAAGGCACATTCACCACGATGTTCATTGCAGCACTATTTACAATAGCCAGGTAATGGAAGCAACCTAAATGCCCACAGACAGATGAATGGATAAAGATGGGGTACATATATAAAATGGAATATTACTCGGCCATAAAAAGGAATGAAACTGGGTCATTTGTAGAGACATCGATGGATCTAGAGACTGTCATACAGAATGAAGTAAGTCAGAAAGAGGAAAACAAATATTGTATATTAATGCATATATGTGGAACCTAAAAAAATGATACAGATGAACTGGTTTGCAGGGAAGAAATAGAGACGCAGAGGTAGAGAACAAACGTATGGACACCAAGTGTGGGAAGCCATGGGGTGGTGGTGGTGGGATGAGTTGGGAGATTGGGATTGACCTGTATACATGTATATGCATAAAATACATAAGTGATAATAACCTGCTGTATAAAAAAGTAAATAAAATTAAATTTAAAAATTAAAAAAAATAAAACTTAAAACTAAAACAGAAAAAAGTTCTTCCCTTCACACAGATGTATTTATAGAAATGAATTATTTCCATGCTTATATCTATAAATACATAAAAGAGGAATAAAATCTAAGTTGAACCATAAACGACAAAATACCTGAACCCACCAGTTATACAGAGGAAAACCCTATCAGGGCACTTGCTCCAGCGGTAAACAATTCTGAAATTGGTCAGAGGTGTGGAATCATCACCCATCCAGCCAGCAACCCACCCCCCACGCAAGGAGCGTCCTCATTGCAAAGCTGGGAGACCGTGCCGAGGCATCTCTGAATAAAGGTGAGCTGAGCCCCAGTCCAGCTGCTGCTGAACTGTTCCCACCCTTCCCAGGTAAAACACCTGAATATGTACAAGGGCTTGAAAGCCTAGAGGAAGGGCCGCGGAGCCACACCAGCGACAGCACGCAGGCCAACATGGTGACTGCAGGTCAGCCAAGGTTGTCCTGGCCCCGTGCGCTCTTCCGGAAGCTTTCCATTATCCTGCCTGAGATACCCCTCCTGTCCCGGTCCCCACTGATTTTTCCTTCCTCACCTCTGTCCGGAGAGAAATTCCAGCGGAAGGTATGGGTGACACATCCTCTTCTTTACAGGTGGCAGCCTGGCAACTCCTGCAGAAAGGCCAGCAGAACCCCACTCACACCAGGCCACCAACAAAGCTGGGGCCCCTATTTCCCTCCCACCAGCTCAGCCCCGAGACTGCTGACGGGGCAGAGAATATGGAGTCAGGCACAGCTTCAGGGGCTATTGCCGCCTGGAGCGCTGTTTATATTGACCTCAACCAGGCACACCTGGGGAGGGCCGGCCGGCAGGGTAAGGCTGCCCAGGTCAGCTAATCCACAACCCTCAGGGAATCACATTGTTGAAAATGGACCTCGCTAAGGCAGAATAGAAGCCAAGGAAAATAAGGACACAATGCCATTTGCAGCACCGTAGATGAGTCTAGAGGTAATCACGTGACTTGTAGTAAGTCAGAAAGTGAAAGACACATATCATATCATATCACTTAGAGGTGTTACCTAAAATAGATAGCAGGGCAGTTATTTCCACTGAGAAGTGCAATCACAGGTTCATTAAACAAGCTTATGGTTCACCAATGGAAAGGTGTGAGGATTGGTTTCATTACGATATCGGGGTTAACAGACCTATACAAACAGAGGTGACATATATAATCACCAAAGACCTATGGAATACCAAGAGAAGACTACTCAACATTCTGTCATAACGTACATGGGTAAAGGATCCCAGGAAGAACAGACATCTGTATATGTGTAAAAGAACCACATCTTCGACACCTACAATAAGCCAAACATTGTAATCATACTTGCTGTAATAAAAAATAAAAAATTAAATTAAAAATACGAACAAGAAGTAGGGAGACAAACTTGAGGGGCTTTCTCCTGGCACATTCCATTCTAAATTCCAATCTAGAACACGACTTCCATTGAGGCTCTGTTGCCCTAGTAACCAGATTTGGTAAGGGATAACTGCTGCCACCTTGTGGCCGTTTCACACAACAGCAGCTTTAATCCCAGCGCTAATGGTCAGTTGATATTCAAAATCTTTGCAGGCCTGTAAATGACACCTGCCCTGAAAACAAATCCTGGGGTCACATATCGACCAAAAAATTCAAAGGACGTCCATATTTCAAAACGACCGTTTCAAAAGGCATATTTTATGCACATTAGTGTTCTGCTTCTTTGTCTTTCTTTCTTTTTTGGTTAAAAAGACGGGAATGGAAAAAGGCATCCCTCAGAATGGGCGAAAATAGTTGCAAACGAATCAATGGACAAAGGTTTAATCTCCAATATATATAAACAGCTCATGCACCTTAATGTTAAAAAAACAAAAAACCCAATACAAAAATGGGCAGAAGATCTAAAGAGACGTTTCTTCAAAGAAGACACAGAGAGGGCCAAGACGCACATGAAAAGCTGCTCAAGAGCACTAATTATTAGAGAAATGCAAATCAAAAGTACAATGAGGTATCCCCTCACACCTGTTAGAATCGGCATCATCAGAAAATCTACAAACAACAAATTCTGGGGAGGGTGTGGACAAAAGGAACCCTCTTCCACTATTGGTGGGAATGTAAATTGATACAGTCACTATGGAGAACAGTATGGAGTTTCCTTAAAAACACTAGAAATAGAATTACCATCTGATCCAGCAATCCCACTTCTGGGCATATACCCAGAGAAAACCATAAATCAAAAAGGCACATTCACCACGATGTTCATTGCAGCACTATTTACAATAGCCAGGTAATGGAAGCAACCTAAATGCCCACAGACAGATGAATGGATAAAGATGGGGTACATATATAAAATGGAATATTACTCGGCCATAAAAAGGAATGAAACTGGGTCATTTGTAGAGACATCGATGGATCTAGAGACTGTCATACAGAATGAAGTAAGTCAGAAAGAGGAAAACAAATATTGTATATTAATGCATATATGTGGAACCTAAAAAAATGATACAGATGAACTGGTTTGCAGGGAAGAAATAGAGACGCAGAGGTAGAGAAGAAACGTATGGACACCAAGTGTGGGAAGCCATGGGGTGGTGGTGGTGGGATGAGTTGGGAGATTGGGATTGACCTGTATACATGTATATGCATAAAATACATAAGTGATAATAACCTGCTGTATAAAAAAGTAAATAAAATTAAATTTAAAAATTAAAAAAAATAAAACTTAAAACTAAAACAGAAAAAAGTTCTTCCCTTCACACAGATGTATTTATAGAAATGAATTATTTCCACGCTTATATCTATAAATACATAAAAGAGGAATAAAATCTAAGTTGAACCATAAACGAAAAAATACCTGAACCCACCAGTTATACAGAGGAAAACCCTATCAGGGCACTTGCTCCAGCGGTAAACAATTCTGAAATTGGTCAGAGGTGTGGAATCATCACCCATCCAGCCAGCAACCCACCCCCCACGCAAGGAGCGTCCTCATTGCAAAGCTGGGAGACCGTGCCGAGGCATCTCTGAATAAAGGTGAGCTGAGCCCCAGTCCAGCTGCTGCTGAACTGTTCCCACCCTTCCCAGGTAAAACACCTGAATATGTACAAGGGCTTGAAAGCCTAGAGGAAGGGCCGCGGAGCCACACCAGCGACAGCACGCAGGCCAACATGGTGACTGCAGGTCAGCCAAGGTTGTCCTGGCCCCGTGCGCTCTTCCGGAAGCTTTCCATTATCCTGCCTGAGATACCCCTCCTGTCCCGGTCCCCACTGATTTTTCCTTCCTCACCTCTGTCCGGAGAGAAATTCCAGCGGAAGGTATGGGTGACACATCCTCTTCTTTACAGGTGGCAGCCTGGCAACTCCTGCAGAAAGGCCAGCAGAACCCCACTCACACCAGGCCACCAACAAAGCTGGGGCCCCTATTTCCCTCCCACCAGCTCAGCCCCGAGACTGCTGACGGGGCAGAGAATATGGAGTCAGGCACAGCTTCAGGGGCTATTGCCGCCTGGAGCGCTGTTTATATTGACCTCAACCAGGCACACCTGGGGAGGGCCGGCCGGCAGGGTAAGGCTGCCCAGGTCAGCTAATCCACAACCCTCAGGGAATCACATTGTTGAAAATGGACCTCGCTAAGGCAGAATAGAAGCCAAGGAAAATAAGGACACAATGCCATTTGCAGCACCGTAGATGAGTCTAGAGGTAATCACGTGACTTGTAGTAAGTCAGAAAGTGAAAGACACATATCATATCATATCACTTAGAGGTGTTACCTAAAATAGATAGCAGGGCAGTTATTTCCACTGAGAAGTGCAATCACAGGTTCATTAAACAAGCTTATGGTTCACCAATGGAAAGGTGTGAGGATTGGTTTCATTACGATATCGGGGTTAACAGACCTATACAAACAGAGGTGACATATATAATCACCAAAGACCTATGGAATACCAAGAGAAGACTACTCAACATTCTGTCATAACGTACATGGGTAAAGGATCCCAGGAAGAACAGACATCTGTATATGTGTAAAAGAACCACATCTTCGACACCTACAATAAGCCAAACATTGTAATCATACTTGCTGTAATAAAAAATAAAAAATTAAATTAAAAATACGAACAAGAAGTAGGGAGACAAACTTGAGGGGCTTTCTCCTGGCACATTCCATTCTAAATTCCAATCTAGAACACGACTTCCATTGAGGCTCTGTTGCCCTAGTAACCAGATTTGGTAAGGGATAACTGCTGCCACCTTGTGGCCGTTTCACACAACAGCAGCTTTAATCCCAGCGCTAATGGTCAGTTGATATTCAAAATCTTTGCAGGCCTGTAAATGACACCTGCCCTGAAAACAAATCCTGGGGTCACATATCGACCAAAAAATTCAAAGGACGTCCATATTTCAAAACGACCGTTTCAAAAGGCATATTTTATGCACATTAGTGTTCTGCTTCTTTGTCTGTCTTTCTTTTTTGGTTAAAAAGACGGGAATGGAAAAAGGCATCCCTCAGAATGGGCGAAAATAGTTGCAAACGAATCAATGGACAAAGGTTTAATCTCCAATATATATAAACAGCTCATGCACCTTAATGTTAAAAAAACAAAAAACCCAATACAAAAATGGGCAGAAGATCTAAAGAGACGTTTCTTCAAAGAAGACACAGAGAGGGCCAAGACGCACATGAAAAGCTGCTCAAGAGCACTAATTATTAGAGAAATGCAAATCAAAAGTACAATGAGGTATCCCCTCACACCTGTTAGAATCGGCATCATCAGAAAATCTACAAACAACAAATTCTGGGGAGGGTGTGGACAAAAGGAACCCTCTTCCACTATTGGTGGGAATGTAAATTGATACAGTCACTATGGAGAACAGTATGGAGTTTCCTTAAAAACACTAGAAATAGAATTACCATCTGATCCAGCAATCCCACTTCTGGGCATATACCCAGAGAAAACCATAAATCAAAAAGGCACATTCACCACGATGTTCATTGCAGCACTATTTACAATAGCCAGGTAATGGAAGCAACCTAAATGCCCACAGACAGATGAATGGATAAAGATGGGGTACATATATAAAATGGAATATTACTCGGCCATAAAAAGGAATGAAACTGGGTCATTTGTAGAGACATCGATGGATCTAGAGACTGTCATACAGAATGAAGTAAGTCAGAAAGAGGAAAACAAATATTGTATATTAATGCATATATGTGGAACCTAAAAAAATGATACAGATGAACTGGTTTGCAGGGAAGAAATAGAGACGCAGAGGTAGAGAAGAAACGTATGGACACCAAGTGTGGGAAGCCATGGGGTGGTGGTGGTGGGATGAGTTGGGAGATTGGGATTGACCTGTATACATGTATATGCATAAAATACATAAGTGATAATAACCTGCTGTATAAAAAAGTAAATAAAATTAAATTTAAAAATTAAAAAAAATAAAACTTAAAACTAAAACAGAAAAAAGTTCTTCCCTTCACACAGATGTATTTATAGAAATGAATTATTTCCACGCTTATATCTATAAATACATAAAAGAGGAATAAAATCTAAGTTGAACCATAAACGAAAAAATACCTGAACCCACCAGTTATACAGAGGAAAACCCTATCAGGGCACTTGCTCCAGCGGTAAACAATTCTGAAATTGGTCAGAGGTGTGGAATCATCACCCATCCAGCCAGCAACCCACCCCCCACGCAAGGAGCGTCCTCATTGCAAAGCTGGGAGACCGTGCCGAGGCATCTCTGAATAAAGGTGAGCTGAGCCCCAGTCCAGCTGCTGCTGAACTGTTCCCACCCTTCCCAGGTAAAACACCTGAATATGTACAAGGGCTTGAAAGCCTAGAGGAAGGGCCGCGGAGCCACACCAGCGACAGCACGCAGGCCAACATGGTGACTGCAGGTCAGCCAAGGTTGTCCTGGCCCCGTGCGCTCTTCCGGAAGCTTTCCATTATCCTGCCTGAGATACCCCTCCTGTCCCGGTCCCCACTGATTTTTCCTTCCTCACCTCTGTCCGGAGAGAAATTCCAGCGGAAGGTATGGGTGACACATCCTCTTCTTTACAGGTGGCAGCCTGGCAACTCCTGCAGAAAGGCCAGCAGAACCCCACTCACACCAGGCCACCAACAAAGCTGGGGCCCCTATTTCCCTCCCACCAGCTCAGCCCCGAGACTGCTGACGGGGCAGAGAATATGGAGTCAGGCACAGCTTCAGGGGCTATTGCCGCCTGGAGCGCTGTTTATATTGACCTCAACCAGGCACACCTGGGGAGGGCCGGCCGGCAGGGTAAGGCTGCCCAGGTCAGCTAATCCACAACCCTCAGGGAATCACATTGTTGAAAATGGACCTCGCTAAGGCAGAATAGAAGCCAAGGAAAATAAGGACACAATGCCATTTGCAGCACCGTAGATGAGTCTAGAGGTAATCACGTGACTTGTAGTAAGTCAGAAAGTGAAAGACACATATCATATCATATCACTTAGAGGTGTTACCTAAAATAGATAGCAGGGCAGTTATTTCCACTGAGAAGTGCAATCACAGGTTCATTAAACAAGCTTATGGTTCACCAATGGAAAGGTGTGAGGATTGGTTTCATTACGATATCGGGGTTAACAGACCTATACAAACAGAGGTGACATATATAATCACCAAAGACCTATGGAATACCAAGAGAAGACTACTCAACATTCTGTCATAACGTACATGGGTAAAGGATCCCAGGAAGAACAGACATCTGTATATGTGTAAAAGAACCACATCTTCGACACCTACAATAAGCCAAACATTGTAATCATACTTGCTGTAATAAAAAATAAAAAATTAAATTAAAAATACGAACAAGAAGTAGGGAGACAAACTTGAGGGGCTTTCTCCTGGCACATTCCATTCTAAATTCCAATCTAGAACACGACTTCCATTGAGGCTCTGTTGCCCTAGTAACCAGATTTGGTAAGGGATAACTGCTGCCACCTTGTGGCCGTTTCACACAACAGCAGCTTTAATCCCAGCGCTAATGGTCAGTTGATATTCAAAATCTTTGCAGGCCTGTAAATGACACCTGCCCTGAAAACAAATCCTGGGGTCACATATCGACCAAAAAATTCAAAGGACGTCCATATTTCAAAACGACCATTTCAAAAGGCATATTTTATGCACATTAGTGTTCTGCTTCTTTGTCTTTCTTTCTTTTTTGGTTAAAAAGACGGGAATGGAAAAAGGCATCCCTCAGAATGGGCGAAAATAGTTGCAAAGGAATCAATGGACAAAGGTTTAATCTCCAATATATATAAACAGCTCATGCACCTTAATGTTAAAAAAACAAAAAACCCAATACAAAAATGGGCAGAAGATCTAAAGAGACGTTTCTTCAAAGAAGACACAGAGAGGGCCAAGACGCACATGAAAAGCTGCTCAAGAGCACTAATTATTAGAGAAATGCAAATCAAAAGTACAATGAGGTATCCCCTCACACCTGTTAGAATCGGCATCATCAGAAAATCTACAAACAACAAATTCTGGGGAGGGTGTGGACAAAAGGAACCCTCTTCCACTATTGGTGGGAATGTAAATTGATACAGTCACTATGGAGAACAGTATGGAGTTTCCTTAAAAACACTAGAAATAGAATTACCATCTGATCCAGCAATCCCACTTCTGGGCATATACCCAGAGAAAACCATAAATCAAAAAGGCACATTCACCACGATGTTCATTGCAGCACTATTTACAATAGCCAGGTAATGGAAGCAACCTAAATGCCCACAGACAGATGAATGGATAAAGATGGGGTACATATATAAAATGGAATATTACTCGGCCATAAAAAGGAATGAAACTGGGTCATTTGTAGAGACATCGATGGATCTAGAGACTGTCATACAGAATGAAGTAAGTCAGAAAGAGGAAAACAAATATTGTATATTAATGCATATATGTGGAACCTAAAAAAATGATACAGATGAACTGGTTTGCAGGGAAGAAATAGAGACGCAGAGGTAGAGAAGAAACGTATGGACACCAAGTGTGGGAAGCCATGGGGTGGTGGTGGTGGGATGAGTTGGGAGATTGGGATTGACCTGTATACATGTATATGCATAAAATACATAAGTGATAATAACCTGCTGTATAAAAAAGTAAATAAAATTAAATTTAAAAATTAAAAAAAATAAAACTTAAAACTAAAACAGAAAAAAGTTCTTCCCTTCACACAGATGTATTTATAGAAATGAATTATTTCCATGCTTATATCTATAAATACATAAAAGAGGAATAAAATCTAAGTTGAACCATAAACGAAAAAATACCTGAACCCACCAGTTATACAGAGGAAAACCCTATCAGGGCACTTGCTCCAGCGGTAAACAATTCTGAAATTGGTCAGAGGTGTGGAATCATCACCCATCCAGCCAGCAACCCACCCCCCACACAAGGAGCGTCCTCATTGCAAAGCTGGGAGACCGTGCCGAGGCATCTCTGAATAAAGGTGAGCTGAGCCCCAGTCCAGCTGCTGCTGCACTGTTCCCACCCTTCCCAGGTAAAACACCTGAATATGTACAAGGGCTTGAAAGCCTAGAGGAAGGGCCGTGGAGCCACACCAGCAACAGCACACAGTCCAACATGGTGACTGCAGGTCAGCCAAGGTTGTCCTGGCCCCGTGCGCTCTTCCGGAAGCTTTCCATTATCCTGCCTGAGATACCCCTCCTGTCCCGGTCCCCACTGATTTTTCCTTCCTCACCTCTGTCCGGAGAGAAATTCCAGCGGAAGGTATGGGTGACACATCCTCTTCTTTACAGGTGGCAGCCTGGCAACTCCTGCAGAAAGGCCAGCAGAACCCCACTCACACCAGGCCACCAACAAAGCTGGGGCCCCTATTTCCCTCCCACCAGCTCAGCCCCGAGACTGCTGACGGGGCAGAGAATATGGAGTCAGGCACAGCTTCAGGGGCTATTGCCGCCTGGAGCGCTGTTTATATTGACCTCAACCAGGCACACCTGGGGAGGGCCGGCCGGCAGGGTAAGGCTGCCCAGGTCAGCTAATCCACAACCCTCAGGGAATCACATTGTTGAAAATGGACCTCGCTAAGGCAGAATAGAAGCCAAGGAAAATAAGGACACAATGCCATTTGCAGCACCGTAGATGAGTCTAGAGGTAATCACGTGACTTGTAGTAAGTCAGAAAGTGAAAGACACATATCATATCATATCACTTAGAGGTGTTACCTAAAATAGATAGCAGGGCAGTTATTTCCACTGAGAAGTGCAATCACAGGTTCATTAAACAAGCTTATGGTTCACCAATGGAAAGGTGTGAGGATTGGTTTCATTACGATATCGGGGTTAACAGACATATACAAACAGAGGTGACATATATAATCACCAAAGACCTATGGAATACCAAGAGAAGACTACTCAACATTCTGTCATAACGTACATGGGTAAAGGATCCCAGGAAGAACAGACATCTGTATATGTGTAAAAGAACCACATCTTCGACACCTACAATAAGCCAAACATTGTAATCATACTTGCTGTAATAAAAAATAAAAAATTAAATTAAAAATACGAACAAGAAGTAGGGAGACAAACTTGAGGGGCTTTCTCCTGGCACATTCCATTCTAAATTCCAATCTAGAACACGACTTCCATTGAGGCTCTGTTGCCCTAGTAACCAGATTTGGTAAGGGAGAACTGCTGCCACCTTGTGGCCGTTTCACACAACAGCAGGTTTAATCCCAGCGCTAATGGTCACTTGATATTCAAAATCATTGCAGGCCTGTAAATGACACCTGCCCTGAAAACAAATCCTGGGGTCACATATCGACCAAAAAATTCAAAGGACTTCCATATTTCAAAACGACCGTTTCAAAAGGCATATTTTATGCACATTAGTGTTCTGCTTCTTTGTCTTTCTTTCTTTTTTGGTTAAAAAGACGGGAATGGAAAAAGGCATCCCTCAGAATGGGCGAAAATAGTTGCAAAGGAATCAATGGACAAAGGTTTAATCTCCAATATATATAAACAGCTCATGCACCTTAATGTTAAAAAAACAAAAAACCCAATACAAAAATGGGCAGAAGATCTAAAGAGACGTTTCTTCAAAGAAGACACAGAGAGGGCCAAGACGCACATGAAAAGCTGCTCAAGAGCACTAATTATTAGAGAAATGCAAATCAAAAGTACAATGAGGTATCCCCTCACACCTGTTAGAATCGGCATCATCAGAAAATCTACAAACAACAAATTCTGGGGAGGGTGTGGACAAAAGGAACCCTCTTCCACTATTGGTGGGAATGTAAATTGATACAGTCACTATGGAGAACAGTATGGAGTTTCCTTAAAAACACTAGAAATAGAATTACCATCTGATCCAGCAATCCCACTTCTGGGCATATACCCAGAGAAAACCATAAATCAAAAAGGCACATTCACCACGATGTTCATTGCAGCACTATTTACAATAGCCAGGTAATGGAAGCAACCTAAATGCCCACAGACAGATGAATGGATAAAGATGGGGTACATATATAAAATGGAATATTACTCGGCCATAAAAAGGAATGAAACTGGGTCATTTGTAGAGACATCGATGGATCTAGAGACTGTCATACAGAATGAAGTAAGTCAGAAAGAGGAAAACAAATATTGTATATTAATGCATATATGTGGAACCTAAAAAAATGATACAGATGAACTGGTTTGCAGGGAAGAAATAGAGACGCAGAGGTAGAGAACAAACGTATGGACACCAAGTGTGGGAGCCATGGGGTGGTGGTGGTGGGATGAGTTGGGAGATTGGGATTGACCTGTATACATGTATATGCATAAAATACATAAGTGATAATAACCTGCTGTATAAAAAAGTAAATAAAATTAAATTTAAAAATTAAAAAAAATAAAACTTAAAACTAAAACAGAAAAAAGTTCTTCCCTTCACACAGATGTATTTATAGAAATGAATTATTTCCATGCTTATATCTATAAATACATAAAAGAGGAATAAAATCTAAGTTGAACCATAAACGAAAAAATACCTGAACCCACCAGTTATACAGAGGAAAACCCTATCAGGGCACTTGCTCCAGCGGTAAACAATTCTGAAATTGGTCAGAGGTGTGGAATCATCACCCATCCAGCCAGCAACCCACCCCCCACGCAAGGAGCGTCCTCATTGCAAAGCTGGGAGACCGTGCCGAGGCATCTCTGAATAAAGGTGAGCTGAGCCCCAGTCCAGCTGCTGCTGAACTGTTCCCACCCTTCCCAGGTAAAACACCTGAATATGTACAAGGGCTTGAAAGCCTAGAGGAAGGGCCGCGGAGCCACACCAGCGACAGCACGCAGGCCAACATGGTGACTGCAGGTCAGCCAAGGTTGTCCTGGCCCCGTGCGCTCTTCCGGAAGCTTTCCATTATCCTGCCTGAGATACCCCTCCTGTCCCGGTCCCCACTGATTTTTCCTTCCTCACCTCTGTCCGGAGAGAAATTCCAGCGGAAGGTATGGGTGACACATCCTCTTCTTTACAGGTGGCAGCCTGGCAACTCCTGCAGAAAGGCCAGCAGAACCCCACTCACACCAGGCCACCAACAAAGCTGTGGCCCCTATTTCCCTCCCACCAGCTCAGCCCCGAGACTGCTGACGGGGCAGAGAATATGGAGTCAGGCACAGCTTCAGGGGCTATTGCCGCCTGGAGCGCTGTTTATATTGACCTCAACCAGGCACACCTGGGGAGGGCCAGCCGGCAGGGTAAGGCTGCCCAGGTCAGCTAATCCACAACCCTCAGTGAATCACATTGTTGAAAATGGACCTCGCTAAGGCAGAATAGAAGCCAAGGAAAATAAGGACACAATGCCATTTGCAGCACCGTAGATGAGTCTAGAGGTAATCACGTGACTTGTAGTAAGTCAGAAAGTGAAAGACACATATCATATCATATCACTTAGAGGTGTTACCTAAAATAGATAGCAGGGCAGTTATTTCCACTGAGAAGTGCAATCACAGGTTCATTAAACAAGCTTATGGTTCACCAATGGAAAGGTGTGAGGATTGGTTTCATTACGATATCGGGGTTAACAGACATATACAAACAGAGGTGACATATATAATCAACAAAGACCTATGGAATACCAAGAGAAGACTACTCAACATTCTGTCATAACGTACATGGGTAAAGGATCCCAGGAAGAATAGACATCTGTATATGTGTAAAAGAACCACATCTTCGACACCTACAATAAGCCAAACATTGTAATCATACTTGCTGTAATAAAAAATAAAAAATTAAATTAAAAATACGAACAAGAAGTAGGGAGACAAACTTGAGGGGCTTTCTCCTGGCACATTCCATTCTAAATTTCAATCTAGAACACGACTTCCATTGAGGCTCTGTTGCCCTAGTAACCAGATTTGGTAAGGGAGAACTGCTGCCACCTTGTGGCCGTTTCACACAACAGCAGCTTTAATCCCAGCGCTAATGGTCAGTTGATATTCAAAATCTTTGCAGGCCTGTAAATGACACCTGCCCTGAAAACAAATCCTGGGGTCACATATCGACCAAAAAATTCAAAGGACGTCCATATTTCAAAACGACCGTTTCAAAAGGCATATTTTATGCACATTAGTGTTCTGCTTCTTTGTCTTTCTTTCTTTTTTGGTTAAAAAGACGGGAATGGAAAAAGGCATCCCTCAGAATGGGCGAAAATAGTTGCAAACGAATCAATGGACAAAGGTTTAATCTCCAATATATATAAACAGCTCATGCACCTTAATGTTAAAAAAACAAAAAACCCAATACAAAAATGGGCAGAAGATCTAAAGAGACGTTTCTTCAAAGAAGACACAGAGAGGGCCAAGACGCACATGAAAAGCTGCTCAAGAGCACTAATTATTAGAGAAATGCAAATCAAAAGTACAATGAGGTATCCCCTCACACCTGTTAGAATCGGCATCATCAGAAAATCTACAAACAACAAATTCTGGGGAGGGTGTGGACAAAAGGAACCCTCTTCCACTATTGGTGGGAATGTAAATTGATACAGTCACTATGGAGAACAGTATGGAGTTTCCTTAAAAACACTAGAAATAGAATTACCATCTGATCCAGCAATCCCACTTCTGGGCATATACCCAGAGAAAACCATAAATCAAAAAGGCACATTCACCACGATGTTCATTGCAGCACTATTTACAATAGCCAGGTAATGGAAGCAACCTAAATGCCCACAGACAGATGAATGGATAAAGATGGGGTACATATATAAAATGGAATATTACTCGGCCATAAAAAGGAATGAAACTGGGTCATTTGTAGAGACATCGATGGATCTAGAGACTGTCATACAGAATGAAGTAAGTCAGAAAGAGGAAAACAAATATTGTATATTAATGCATATATGTGGAACCTAAAAAAATGATACAGATGAACTGGTTTGCAGGGAAGAAATAGAGACGCAGAGGTAGAGAACAAACGTATGGACACCAAGTGTGGGAGCCATGGGGTGGTGGTGGTGGGATGAGTTGGGAGATTGGGATTGACCTGTATACATGTATATGCATAAAATACATAAGTGATAATAACCTGCTGTATAAAAAAGTAAATAAAATTAAATTTAAAAATTAAAAAAAATAAAACTTAAAACTAAAACAGAAAAAAGTTCTTCCCTTCACACAGATGTATTTATAGAAATGAATTATTTCCATGCTTATATCTATAAATACATAAAAGAGGAATAAAATCTAAGTTGAACCATAAACGAAAAAATACCTGAACCCACCAGTTATACAGAGGAAAACCCTATCAGGGCACTTGCTCCAGCGGTAAACAATTCTGAAATTGGTCAGAGGTGTGGAATCATCACCCATCCAGCCAGCAACCCACCCCCCACGCAAGGAGCGTCCTCATTGCAAAGCTGGGAGACCGTGCCGAGGCATCTCTGAATAAAGGTGAGCTGAGCCCCAGTCCAGCTGCTGCTGAACTGTTCCCACCCTTCCCAGGTAAAACACCTGAATATGTACAAGGGCTTGAAAGCCTAGAGGAAGGGCCGCGGAGCCACACCAGCGACAGCACGCAGGCCAACATGGTGACTGCAGGTCAGCCAAGGTTGTCCTGGCCCCGTGCGCTCTTCCGGAAGCTTTCCATTATCCTGCCTGAGATACCCCTCCTGTCCCGGTCCCCACTGATTTTTCCTTCCTCACCTCTGTCCGGAGAGAAATTCCAGCGGAAGGTATGGGTGACACATCCTCTTCTTTACAGGTGGCAGCCTGGCAACTCCTGCAGAAAGGCCAGCAGAACCCCACTCACACCAGGCCACCAACAAAGCTGTGGCCCCTATTTCCCTCCCACCAGCTCAGCCCCGAGACTGCTGACGGGGCAGAGAATATGGAGTCAGGCACAGCTTCAGGGGCTATTGCCGCCTGGAGCGCTGTTTATATTGACCTCAACCAGGCACACCTGGGGAGGGCCAGCCGGCAGGGTAAGGCTGCCCAGGTCAGCTAATCCACAACCCTCAGGGAATCACATTGTTGAAAATGGACCTCGCTAAGGCAGAATAGAAGCCAAGGAAAATAAGGACACAATGCCATTTGCAGCACCGTAGATGAGTCTAGAGGTAATCACGTGACTTGTAGTAAGTCAGAAAGTGAAAGACACATATCATATCATATCACTTAGAGGTGTTACCTAAAATAGATAGCAGGGCAGTTATTTCCACTGAGAAGTGCAATCACAGGTTCATTAAACAAGCTTATGGTTCACCAATGGAAAGGTGTGAGGATTGGTTTCATTACGATATCGGGGTTAACAGACATATACAAACAGAGGTGACATATATAATCAACAAAGACCTATGGAATACCAAGAGAAGACTACTCAACATTCTGTCATAACGTACATGGGTAAAGGATCCCAGGAAGAACAGACATCTGTATATGTGTAAAAGAACCACATCTTCGACACCTACAATAAGCTAAACATTGTAATCATACTTGCTGTAATAAAAAATAAAAAATTAAATTAAAAATACGAACAAGAAGTAGGGAGACAAACTTGAGGGGCTTTCTCCTGGCACATTCCATTCTAAATTTCAATCTAGAACATGACTTCCATTGAGGCTCTGTTGCCCTAGTAACCAGATTTGGTAAGGGAGAACTGCTGCCACCTTGTGGCCGTTTCACACAACAGCAGCTTTAATCCCAGCGCTAATGGTCAGTTGATATTCAAAATCTTTGCAGGCCTGTAAATGACACCTGCCCTGAAAACAAATCCTGGGGTCACATATCGACCAAAAAATTCAAAGGACGTCCATATTTCAAAACGACCGTTTCAAAAGGCATATTTTATGCACATTAGTGTTCTGCTTCTTTGTCTTTCTTTCTTTTTTGGTTAAAAAGACGGGAATGGAAAAAGGCATCCCTCAGAATGGGCGAAAATAGTTGCAAACGAATCAATGGACAAAGGTTTAATCTCCAATATATATAAACAGCTCATGCACCTTAATGTTAAAAAAACAAAAAACCCAATACAAAAATGGGCAGAAGATCTAAAGAGACGTTTCTTCAAAGAAGACACAGAGAGGGCCAAGACGCACATGAAAAGCTGCTCAAGAGCACTAATTATTAGAGAAATGCAAATCAAAACTACAATGAGGTATCCCCTCACACCTGTTAGAATCGGCATCATCAGAAAATCTACAAACAACAAATTCTGGGGAGGGTGTGGACAAAAGGAACCCTCTTCCACTATTGGTGGGAATGTAAATTGATACAGTCACTATGGAGAACAGTATGGAGTTTCCTTAAAAACACTAGAAATAGAATTACCATCTGATCCAGCAATCCCACTTCTGGGCATATACCCAGAGAAAACCATAAATCAAAAAGGCACATTCACCACGATGTTCATTGCAGCACTATTTACAATAGCCAGGTAATGGAAGCAACCTAAATGCCCACAGACAGATGAATGGATAAAGATGGGGTACATATATAAAATGGAATATTACTCGGCCATAAAAAGGAATGAAACTGGGTCATTTGTAGAGACATCGATGGATCTAGAGACTGTCATACAGAATGAAGTAAGTCAGAAAGAGGAAAACAAATATTGTATATTAATGCATATATGTGGAACCTAAAAAAATGATACAGATGAACTGGTTTGCAGGGAAGAAATAGAGACGCAGAGGTAGAGAACAAACGTATGGACACCAAGTGTGGGAGCCATGGGGTGGTGGTGGTGGGATGAGTTGGGAGATTGGGATTGACCTGTATACATGTATATGCATAAAATACATAAGTGATAATAACCTGCTGTATAAAAAAGTAAATAAAATTAAATTTAAAAATTAAAAAAAATAAAACTTAAAACTAAAACAGAAAAAAGTTCTTCCCTTCACACAGATGTATTTATAGAAATGAATTATTTCCATGCTTATATCTATAAATACATAAAAGAGGAATAAAATCTAAGTTGAACCATAAACGAAAAAATACCTGAACCCACCAGTTATACAGAGGAAAACCCTATCAGGGCACTTGCTCCAGCGGTAAACAATTCTGAAATTGGTCAGAGGTGTGGAATCATCACCCATCCAGCCAGCAACCCACCCCCCACGCAAGGAGCGTCCTCATTGCAAAGCTGGGAGACCGTGCCGAGGCATCTCTGAATAAAGGTGAGCTGAGCCCCAGTCCAGCTGCTGCTGAACTGTTCCCACCCTTCCCAGGTAAAACACCTGAATATGTACAAGGGCTTGAAAGCCTAGAGGAAGGGCCGCGGAGCCACACCAGCGACAGCACGCAGGCCAACATGGTGACTGCAGGTCAGCCAAGGTTGTCCTGGCCCCGTGCGCTCTTCCGGAAGCTTTCCATTATCCTGCCTGAGATACCCCTCCTGTCCCGGTCCCCACTGATTTTTCCTTCCTCACCTCTGTCCGGAGAGAAATTCCAGCGGAAGGTATGGGTGACACATCCTCTTCTTTACAGGTGGCAGCCTGGCAACTCCTGCAGAAAGGCCAGCAGAACCCCACTCACACCAGGCCACCAACAAAGCTGTGGCCCCTATTTCCCTCCCACCAGCTCAGCCCCGAGACTGCTGACGGGGCAGAGAATATGGAGTCAGGCACAGCTTCAGGGGCTATTGCCGCCTGGAGCGCTGTTTATATTGACCTCAACCAGGCACACCTGGGGAGGGCCAGCCGGCAGGGTAAGGCTGCCCAGGTCAGCTAATCCACAACCCTCAGGGAATCACATTGTTGAAAATGGACCTCGCTAAGGCAGAATAGAAGCCAAGGAAAATAAGGACACAATGCCATTTGCAGCACCGTAGATGAGTCTAGAGGTAATCACGTGACTTGTAGTAAGTCAGAAAGTGAAAGACACATATCATATCATATCACTTATAGGTGTTGCCTAAAATAGATAGCAGGTCAGTTATTTCCACTGAGAAGTGCAATCACAGGTTCATTAAACAAGCTTATGGTTCACCAATGGAAAGGTGTGAGGATTGGTTTCATTACGATATCGGGGTTAACAGACATATACAAACAGAGGTGACATATATAATCACCAAAGACCTATGGAATACCAAGAGAAGACTACTCAACATTCTGTCATAACGTACATGGGTAAAGGATCCCAGGAAGAACAGACATCTGTATATGTGTAAAAGAACCACATCTTCGACACCTACAATAAGCCAAACATTGTAATCATACTTGTTGTAATGAAAAATAAAAAATTAAATTAAAAATACGAACAAGAAGTAGGGAGACAAACTTGAGGGGCTTTCTCCTGGCACATTCCATTCTAAATTCCAATCTAGAACACGACTTCCATTGAGGCTCTGTTGCCCTAGTAACCAGATTTGGTAAGGGATAACTGCTGCCACCTTGTGGCCGTTTCACACAACAGCAGCTTTAATCCTAGCGCTAATGGTCAGTTGATATTCAAAATCATTGCAGGCCTGTAAATGACACCTGCCCTGAAAACAAATCCTGGGGTCACATATCGACCAAAAATTTCAAAGGACGTCCATATTTCAAAACGACCGTTTCAAAAGGCATATTTTATGCACATTAGTGTTCTGCTTCTTTGTCTTTCTTTCTTTTTTGGTTAAAAAGACGGGAATGGAAAAAGGCATCCCTCAGAATGGGCGAAAATAGTTGCAAAGGAATCAATGGACAAAGGTTTAATCTCCAATATATATAAACAGCTCATGCACCTTAATGTTAAAAAAACAAAAAACCCAATACAAAAATGGGCAGAAGATCTAAAGAGACGTTTCTTCAAAGAAGACACAGAGAGGGCCAAGACGCACATGAAAAGCTGCTCAAGAGCACTAATTATTAGAGAAATGCAAATCAAAAGTACAATGAGGTATCCCCTCACACCTGTTAGAATCGGCATCATCAGAAAATCTACAAACAACAAATTCTGGGGAGGGTGTGGACAAAAGGAACCCTCTTCCACTATTGGTGGGAATGTAAATTGATACAGTCACTATGGAGAACAGTATGGAGTTTCCTTAAAAACACTAGAAATAGAATTACCATCTGATCCAGCAATCCCACTTCTGGGCATATACCCAGAGAAAACCATAAATCAAAAAGGCACATTCACCACGATGTTCATTGCAGCACTATTTACAATAGCCAGGTAATGGAAGCAACCTAAATGCCCACAGACAGATGAATGGATAAAGATGGGGTACATATATAAAATGGAATATTACTCGGCCATAAAAAGGAATGAAACTGGGTCATTTGTAGAGACATCGATGGATCTAGAGACTGTCATACAGAATGAAGTAAGTCAGAAAGAGGAAAACAAATATTGTATATTAATGCATATATGTGGAACCTAAAAAAATGATACAGATGAACTGGTTTGCAGGGAAGAAATAGAGACGCAGAGGTAGAGAACAAACGTATGGACACCAAGTGTGGGAGCCATGGGGTGGTGGTGGTGGGATGAGTTGGGAGATTGGGATTGACCTGTATACATGTATATGCATAAAATACATAAGTGATAATAACCTGCTGTATAAAAAAGTAAATAAAATTAAATTTAAAAATTAAAAAAAATAAAACTTAAAACTAAAACAGAAAAAAGTTCTTCCCTTCACACAGATGTATTTATAGAAATGAATTATTTCCATGCTTATATCTATAAATACATAAAAGAGGAATAAAATCTAAGTTGAACCATAAACGAAAAAATACCTGAACCCACCAGTTATACAGAGGAAAACCCTATCAGGGCACTTGCTCCAGCGGTAAACAATTCTGAAATTGGTCAGAGGTGTGGAATCATCACCCATCCAGCCAGCAACCCACCCCCCACGCAAGGAGCGTCCTCATTGCAAAGCTGGGAGACCGTGCCGAGGCATCTCTGAATAAAGGTGAGCTGAGCCCCAGTCCAGCTGCTGCTGAACTGTTCCCACCCTTCCCAGGTAAAACACCTGAATATGTACAAGGGCTTGAAAGCCTAGAGGAAGGGCCGCGGAGCCACACCAGCGACAGCACGCAGGCCAACATGGTGACTGCAGGTCAGCCAAGGTTGTCCTGGCCCCGTGCGCTCTTCCGGAAGCTTTCCATTATCCTGCCTGAGATACCCCTCCTGTCCCGGTCCCCACTGATTTTTCCTTCCTCACCTCTGTCCGGAGAGAAATTCCAGCGGAAGGTATGGGTGACACATCCTCTTCTTTACAGGTGGCAGCCTGGCAACTCCTGCAGAAAGGCCAGCAGAACCCCACTCACACCAGGCCACCAACAAAGCTGTGGCCCCTATTTCCCTCCCACCAGCTCAGCCCCGAGACTGCTGACGGGGCAGAGAATATGGAGTCAGGCACAGCTTCAGGGGCTATTGCCGCCTGGAGCGCTGTTTATATTGACCTCAACCAGGCACACCTGGGGAGGGCCGGCCGGCAGGGTAAGGCTGCCCAGGTCAGCTAATCCACAACCCTCAGGGAATCACATTGTTGAAAATGGACCTCGCTAAGGCAGAATAGAAGCCAAGGAAAATAAGGACACAATGCCATTTGCAGCACCGTAGATGAGTCTAGAGGTAATCACGTGACTTGTAGTAAGTCAGAAAGTGAAAGACACATATCATATCATATCACTTAGAGGTGTTACCTAAAATAGATAGCAGGGCAGTTATTTCCACTGAGAAGTGCAATCACAGGTTCATTAAACAAGCTTATGGTTCACCAATGGAAAGGTGTGAGAATTGGTTTCATTACGATATCGGGGTTAACAGACATATACAAACAGAGGTGACATATATAATCACCAAAGACCTATGGAATACCAAGAGAAGACTACTCAACATTCTGTCATAACGTACATGGGTAAAGGATCCCAGGAAGAACAGACATCTGTATATATGTAAAAGAACCACATCTTCGACACCTACAATAAGCTAAACATTGTAATCATACTTGCTGTAATAAAAAATAAAAAATTAAATTAAAAATACGAACAAGAAGTAGGGAGACAAACTTGAGGGGCTTTCTCCTGGCACATTCCATTCTAAATTTCAATCTAGAACACGACTTCCATTGAGGCTCTGTTGCCCTAGTAACCAGATTTGGTAAGGGAGAACTGCTGCCACCTTGTGGCCGTTTCACACAACAGCAGCTTTAATCCCAGCGCTAATGGTCAGTTGATATTCAAAATCTTTGCAGGCCTGTAAATGACACCTGCCCTGAAAACAAATCCTGGGGTCACATATCGACCAAAAAATTCAAAGGACGTCCATATTTCAAAACGACCGTTTCAAAAGGCATATTTTATGCACATTAGTGTTCTGCTTCTTTGTCTTTCTTTCTTTTTTGGTTAAACAGACGGGAATGGAAAAAGGCATCCCTCAGAATGGGCGAAAATAGTTGCAAACGAATCAATGGACAAAGGTTTAATCTCCAATATATATAAACAGCTCATGCACCTTAATGTTAAAAAAACAAAAAACCCAATACAAAAATGGGCAGAAGATCTAAAGAGACGTTTCTTCAAAGAAGACACAGAGAGGGCCAAGACGCACATGAAAAGCTGCTCAAGAGCACTAATTATTAGAGAAATGCAAATCAAAAGTACAATGAGGTATCCCCTCACACCTGTTAGAATCGGCATCATCAGAAAATCTACAAACAACAAATTCTGGGGAGGGTGTGGACAAAAGGAACCCTCTTCCACTATTGGTGGGAATGTAAATTGATACAGTCACTATGGAGAACAGTATGGAGTTTCCTTAAAAACACTAGAAATAGAATTACCATCTGATCCAGCAATCCCACTTCTGGGCATATACCCAGAGAAAACCATAAATCAAAAAGGCACATTCACCACGATGTTCATTGCAGCACTATTTACAATAGCCAGGTAATGGAAGCAACCTAAATGCCCACAGACAGATGAATGGATAAAGATGGGGTACATATATAAAATGGAATATTACTCGGCCATAAAAAGGAATGAAACTGGGTCATTTGTAGAGACATCGATGGATCTAGAGACTGTCATACAGAATGAAGTAAGTCAGAAAGAGGAAAACAAATATTGTATATTAATGCATATATGTGGAACCTAAAAAAATGATACAGATGAACTGGTTTGCAGGGAAGAAATAGAGACGCAGAGGTAGAGAACAAACGTATGGACACCAAGTGTGGGAGCCATGGGGTGGTGGTGGTGGGATGAGTTGGGAGATTGGGATTGACCTGTATACATGTATATGCATAAAATACATAAGTGATAATAACCTGCTGTATAAAAAAGTAAATAAAATTAAATTTAAAAATTAAAAAAAATAAAACTTAAAACTAAAACAGAAAAAAGTTCTTCCCTTCACACAGATGTATTTATAGAAATGAATTATTTCCATGCTTATATCTATAAATACATAAAAGAGGAATAAAATCTAAGTTGAACCATAAACGAAAAAATACCTGAACCCACCAGTTATACAGAGGAAAACCCTATCAGGGCACTTGCTCCAGCGGTAAACAATTCTGAAATTGGTCAGAGGTGTGGAATCATCACCCATCCAGCCAGCAACCCACCCCCCACGCAAGGAGCGTCCTCATTGCAAAGCTGGGAGACCGTGCCGAGGCATCTCTGAATAAAGGTGAGCTGAGCCCCAGTCCAGCTGCTGCTGAACTGTTCCCACCCTTCCCAGGTAAAACACCTGAATATGTACAAGGGCTTGAAAGCCTAGAGGAAGGGCCGCGGAGCCACACCAGCGACAGCACGCAGGCCAACATGGTGACTGCAGGTCAGCCAAGGTTGTCCTGGCCCCGTGCGCTCTTCCGGAAGCTTTCCATTATCCTGCCTGAGATACCCCTCCTGTCCCGGTCCCCACTGATTTTTCCTTCCTCACCTCTGTCCGGAGAGAAATTCCAGCGGAAGGTATGGGTGACACATCCTCTTCTTTACAGGTGGCAGCCTGGCAACTCCTGCAGAAAGGCCAGCAGAACCCCACTCACACCAGGCCACCAACAAAGCTGTGGCCCCTATTTCCCTCCCACCAGCTCAGCCCCGAGACTGCTGACGGGGCAGAGAATATGGAGTCAGGCACAGCTTCAGGGGCTATTGCCGCCTGGAGCGCTGTTTATATTGACCTCAACCAGGCACACCTGGGGAGGGCCAGCCGGCAGGGTAAGGCTGCCCAGGTCAGCTAATCCACAACCCTCAGGGAATCACATTGTTGAAAATGGACCTCGCTAAGGCAGAATAGAAGCCAAGGAAAATAAGGACACAATGCCATTTGCAGCACCGTAGATGAGTCTAGAGGTAATCACGTGACTTGTAGTAAGTCAGAAAGTGAAAGACACATATCATATCATATCACTTAGAGGTGTTACCTAAAATAGATAGCAGGGCAGTTATTTCCACTGAGAAGTGCAATCACAGGTTCATTAAACAAGCTTATGGTTCACCAATGGAAAGGTGTGAGGATTGGTTTCATTACGATATCGGGGTTAACAGACATATACAAACAGAGGTGACATATATAATCACCAAAGACCTATGGAATACCAAGAGAAGACTACTCAACATTCTGTCATAACGTACATGGGTAAAGGATCCCAGGAAGAACAGACATCTGTATATGTGTAAAAGAACCACATCTTCGACACCTACAATAAGCCAAACATTGTAATCATACTTGTTGTAATGAAAAATAAAAAATTAAATTAAAAATACGAACAAGAAGTAGGGAGACAAACTTGAGGGGCTTTCTCCTGGCACATTCCATTCTAAATTCCAATCTAGAACACGACTTCCATTGAGGCTCTGTTGCCCTAGTAACCAGATTTGGTAAGGGATAACTGCTGCCACCTTGTGGCCGTTTCACACAACAGCAGCTTTAATCCTAGCGCTAATGGTCAGTTGATATTCAAAATCATTGCAGGCCTGTAAATGACACCTGCCCTGAAAACAAATCCTGGGGTCACATATCGACCAAAAATTTCAAAGGACGTCCATATTTCAAAACGACCGTTTCAAAAGGCATATTTTATGCACATTAGTGTTCTGCTTCTTTGTCTTTCTTTCTTTTTTGGTTAAAAAGACGGGAATGGAAAAAGGCATCCCTCAGAATGGGCGAAAATAGTTGCAAAGGAATCAATGGACAAAGGTTTAATCTCCAATATATATAAACAGCTCATGCACCTTAATGTTAAAAAAACAAAAAACCCAATACAAAAATGGGCAGAAGATCTAAAGAGACGTTTCTTCAAAGAAGACACAGAGAGGGCCAAGACGCACATGAAAAGCTGCTCAAGAGCACTAATTATTAGAGAAATGCAAATCAAAACTACAATGAGGTATCCCCTCACACCTGTTAGAATCGGCATCATCAGAAAATCTACAAACAACAAATTCTGGGGAGGGTGTGGACAAAAGGAACCCTCTTCCACTATTGGTGGGAATGTAAATTGATACAGTCACTATGGAGAACAGTATGGAGTTTCCTTAAAAACACTAGAAATAGAATTACCATCTGATCCAGCAATCCCACTTCTGGGCATATACCCAGAGAAAACCATAAATCAAAAAGGCACATTCACCACGATGTTCATTGCAGCACTATTTACAATAGCCAGGTAATGGAAGCAACCTAAATGCCCACAGACAGATGAATGGATAAAGATGGGGTACATATATAAAATGGAATATTACTCGGCCATAAAAAGGAATGAAACTGGGTCATTTGTAGAGACATCGATGGATCTAGAGACTGTCATACAGAATGAAGTAAGTCATAAAGAGGAAAACAAATATTGTATATTAATGCATATATGTGGAACCTAAAAAATGATACAGATGAACTGGTTTGCAGGGAAGAAATAGAGACGCAGAGGTAGAGAACAAACGTATGGACACCAAGTGTGGGAGCCATGGGGTGGTGGTGGTGGGATGAGTTGGGAGATTGGGATTGACCTGTATACATGTATATGCATAAAATACATAAGTGATAATAACCTGCTGTATAAAAAAGTAAATAAAATTAAATTTAAAAATTAAAAAAAATAAAACTTAAAACTAAAACAGAAACAAGTTCTTCCCTTCACACAGATGTATTTATAGAAATGAATTATTTCCATGCTTATATCTATAAATACATAAAAGAGGAATAAAATCTAAGTTGAACCATAAACGAAAAAATACCTGAACCCACCAGTTATACAGAGGAAAACCCTATCAGGGCACTTGCTCCAGCGGTAAACAATTCTGAAATTGGTCAGAGGTGTGGAATCATCACCCATCCAGCCAGCAACCCACCCCCCACGCAAGGAGCGTCCTCATTGCAAAGCTGGGAGACCGTGCCGAGGCATCTCTGAATAAAGGTGAGCTGAGCCCCAGTCCAGCTGCTGCTGAACTGTTCCCACCCTTCCCAGGTAAAACACCTGAATATGTACAAGGGCTTGAAAGCCTAGAGGAAGGGCCGCGGAGCCACACCAGCGACAGCACGCAGGCCAACATGGTGACTGCAGGTCAGCCAAGGTTGTCCTGGCCCCGTGCGCTCTTCCGGAAGCTTTCCATTATCCTGCCTGAGATACCCCTCCTGTCCCGGTCCCCACTGATTTTTCCTTCCTAACCTCTGTCCGGAGAGAAATTCCAGCGGAAGGTATGGGTGACACATCCTCTTCTTTACAGGTGGCAGCCTGGCAACTCCTGCAGAAAGGCCAGCAGAACCCCACTCACACCAGGCCACCAACAAAGCTGTGGCCCCTATTTCCCTCCCACCAGCTCAGCCCCGAGACTGCTGACGGGGCAGAGAATATGGAGTCAGGCACAGCTTCAGGGGCTATTGCCGCCTGGAGCGCTGTTTATATTGACCTCAACCAGGCACACCTGGGGAGGGCCGGCCGGCAGGGTAAGGCTGCCCAGGTCAGCTAATCCACAACCCTCAGGGAATCACATTGTTGAAAATGGACCTCGCTAAGGCAGAATAGAAGCCAAGGAAAATAAGGACACAATGCCATTTGCAGCACCGTAGATGAGTCTAGAGGTAATCACGTGACTTGTAGTAAGTCAGAAAGTGAAAGACACATATCATATCATATCACTTAGAGGTGTTACCTAAAATAGATAGCAGGGCAGTTATTTCCACTGAGAAGTGCAATCACAGGTTCATTAAACAAGCTTATGGTTCACCAATGGAAAGGTGTGAGAATTGGTTTCATTACGATATCGGGGTTAACAGACATATACAAACAGAGGTGACATATATAATCACCAAAGACCTATGGAATACCAAGAGAAGACTACTCAACATTCTGTCATAACGTACATGGGTAAAGGATCCCAGGAAGAACAGACATCTGTATATATGTAAAAGAACCACATCTTCGACACCTACAATAAGCTAAACATTGTAATCATACTTGCTGTAATAAAAAATAAAAAATTAAATTAAAAATACGAACAAGAAGTAGGGAGACAAACTTGAGGGGCTTTCTCCTGGCACATTCCATTCTAAATTTCAATCTAGAACACGACTTCCATTGAGGCTCTGTTGCCCTAGTAACCAGATTTGGTAAGGGAGAACTGCTGCCACCTTGTGGCCGTTTCACACAACAGCAGCTTTAATCCCAGCGCTAATGGTCAGTTGATATTCAAAATCTTTGCAGGCCTGTAAATGACACCTGCCCTGAAAACAAATCCTGGGGTCACATATCGACCAAAAAATTCAAAGGACGTCCATATTTCAAAACGACCGTTTCAAAAGGCATATTTTATGCACATTAGTGTTCTGCTTCTTTGTCTTTCTTTCTTTTTTGGTTAAACAGACGGGAATGGAAAAAGGCATCCCTCAGAATGGGCGAAAATAGTTGCAAACGAATCAATGGACAAAGGTTTAATCTCCAATATATATAAACAGCTCATGCACCTTAATGTTAAAAAAACAAAAAACCCAATACAAAAATGGGCAGAAGATCTAAAGAGACGTTTCTTCAAAGAAGACACAGAGAGGGCCAAGACGCACATGAAAAGCTGCTCAAGAGCACTAATTATTAGAGAAATGCAAATCAAAAGTACAATGAGGTATCCCCTCACACCTGTTAGAATCGGCATCATCAGAAAATCTACAAACAACAAATTCTGGGGAGGGTGTGGACAAAAGGAACCCTCTTCCACTATTGGTGGGAATGTAAATTGATACAGTCACTATGGAGAACAGTATGGAGTTTCCTTAAAAACACTAGAAATAGAATTACCATCTGATCCAGCAATCCCACTTCTGGGCATATACCCAGAGAAAACCATAAATCAAAAAGGCACATTCACCACGATGTTCATTGCAGCACTATTTACAATAGCCAGGTAATGGAAGCAACCTAAATGCCCACAGACAGATGAATGGATAAAGATGGGGTACATATATAAAATGGAATATTACTCGGCCATAAAAAGGAATGAAACTGGGTCATTTGTAGAGACATCGATGGATCTAGAGACTGTCATACAGAATGAAGTAAGTCAGAAAGAGGAAAACAAATATTGTATATTAATGCATATATGTGGAACCTAAAAAAATGATACAGATGAACTGGTTTGCAGGGAAGAAATAGAGACGCAGAGGTAGAGAACAAACGTATGGACACCAAGTGTGGGAAGCCATGGGGTGGTGGTGGTGGGATGAGTTGGGAGATTGGGATTGACCTGTATACATGTATATGCATAAAATACATAAGTGATAATAACCTGCTGTATAAAAAAGTAAATAAAATTAAATTTAAAAATTAAAAAAAATAATACTTAAAACTAAAACAGAAAAAAGTTCTTCCCTTCACACAGATGTATTTATAGAAATGAATTATTTCCATGCTTATATCTATAAATACATAAAAGAGGAATAAAATCTAAGTTGAACCATAAACGAAAAAATACCTGAACCCACCAGTTATACAGAGGAAAACCCTATCAGGGCACTTGCTCCAGCGGTAAACAATTCTGAAATTGGTCAGAGGTGTGGAATCATCACCCATCCAGCCAGCAACCCACCCCCCACGCAAGGAGCGTCCTCATTGCAAAGCTGGGAGACCGTGCCGAGGCATCTCTGAATAAAGGTGAGCTGAGCCCCAGTCCAGCTGCTGCTGAACTGTTCCCACCCTTCCCAGGTAAAACACCTGAATATGTACAAGGGCTTGAAAGCCTAGAGGAAGGGCCGCGGAGCCACACCAGCGACAGCACGCAGGCCAACATGGTGACTGCAGGTCAGCCAAGGTTGTCCTGGCCCCGTGCGCTCTTCCGGAAGCTTTCCATTATCCTGCCTGAGATACCCCTCCTGTCCCGGTCCCCACTGATTTTTCCTTCCTCACCTCTGTCCGGAGAGAAATTCCAGCGGAAGGTATGGGTGACACATCCTCTTCTTTACAGGTGGCAGCCTGGCAACTCCTGCAGAAAGGCCAGCAGAACCCCACTCACACCAGGCCACCAACAAAGCTGTGGCCCCTATTTCCCTCCCACCAGCTCAGCCCCGAGACTGCTGACGGGGCAGAGAATATGGAGTCAGGCACAGCTTCAGGGGCTATTGCCGCCTGGAGCGCTGTTTATATTGACCTCAACCAGGCACACCTGGGGAGGGCCGGCCGGCAGGGTAAGGCTGCCCAGGTCAGCTAATCCACAACCCTCAGGGAATCACATTGTTGAAAATGGACCTCGCTAAGGCAGAATAGAAGCCAAGGAAAATAAGGACACAATGCCATTTGCAGCACCGTAGATGAGTCTAGAGGTAATCACGTGACTTGTAGTAAGTCAGAAAGTGAAAGACACATATCATATCATATCACTTAGAGGTGTTACCTAAAATAGATAGCAGGGCAGTTATTTCCACTGAGAAGTGCAATCACAGGTTCATTAAACAAGCTTATGGTTCACCAATGGAAAGCTGTGAGGATTGGTTTCATTACGATATCGGGGTTAACAGACCTATACAAACAGAGGTGACATATATAATCACCAAAGACCTATGGAATACCAAGAGAAGACTACTCAACATTCTGTCATAACGTACATGGGTAAAGGATCCCAGGAAGAACAGACATCTGTATATGTGTAAAAGAACCACATCTTCGACACCTACAATAAGCCAAACATTGTAATCATACTTGCTGTAATAAAAAATAAAAAATTAAATTAAAAATACGAACAAGAAGTAGGGAGACAAACTTGAGGGGCTTTCTCCTGGCACATTCCATTCTAAATTCCAATCTAGAACACGACTTCCATTGATGCTCTGTTGCCCTAGTAACCAGATTTGGTAAGGGATAACTGCTGCCACCTTGTGGCCGTTTCACACAACAGCAGCTTTAATCCCAGCGCTAATGGTCAGTTGATACTCAAAATCTTTGCAGGCCTGTAAATGACACCTGCCCTGAAAACAAATCCTGGGGTCACATATCGACCAAAAAATTCAAAGGACGTCCATATTTCAAAACGACCGTTTCAAAAGGCATATTTTATGCACATTAGTGTTCTGCTTCTTTGTCTTTCTTTCTTTTTTGGTTAAAAAGACGGGAATGGAAAAAGGCATCCCTCAGAATGGGCGAAAATAGTTGCAAACGAATCAATGGACAAAGGTTTAATCTCCAATATATATAAACAGCTCATGCACCTTAATGTTAAAAAAACAAAAAACCCAATACAAAAATGGGCAGAAGATCTAAAGAGACGTTTCTTCAAAGAAGACACAGAGAGGGCCAAGACGCACATGAAAAGCTGCTCAAGAGCACTAATTATTAGAGAAATGCAAATCAAAAGTACAATGAGGTATCCCCTCACACCTGTTAGAATCGGCATCATCAGAAAATCTACAAACAACAAATTCTGGGGAGGGTGTGGACAAAAGGAACCCTCTTCCACTATTGGTGGGAATGTAAATTGATACAGTCACTATGGAGAACAGTATGGAGTTTCCTTAAAAACACTAGAAATAGAATTACCATCTGATCCAGCAATCCCACTTCTGGGCATATACCCAGAGAAAACCATAAATCAAAAAGGCACATTCACCACGATGTTCATTGCAGCACTATTTACAATAGCCAGGTAATGGAAGCAACCTAAATGCCCACAGACAGATGAATGGATAAAGATGGGGTACATATATAAAATGGAATATTACTCGGCCATAAAAAGGAATGAAACTGGGTCATTTGTAGAGACATCGATGGATCTAGAGACTGTCATACAGAATGAAGTAAGTCAGAAAGAGGAAAACAAATATTGTATATTAATGCATATATGTGGAACCTAAAAAAATGATACAGATGAACTGGTTTGCAGGGAAGAAATAGAGACGCAGAGGTAGAGAAGAAACGTATGGACACCAAGTGTGGGAAGCCATGGGGTGGTGGTGGTGGGATGAGTTGGGAGATTGGGATTGACCTGTATACATGTATATGCATAAAATACATAAGTGATAATAACCTGCTGTATAAAAATGTAAATAAAATTAAATTTAAAAATTAAAAAAAATAAAACTTAAAACTAAAACAGAAAAAAGTTCTTCCCTTCACACAGATGTATTTATAGAAATGAATTATTTCCATGCTTATATCTATAAATACATAAAAGAGGAATAAAATCTAAGTTGAACCATAAACGAAAAAATACCTGAACCCACCAGTTATACAGAGGAAAACCCTATCAGGGCACTTGCTCCAGCGGTAAACAATTCTGAAATTGGTCAGAGGTGTGGAATCATCACCCATCCAGCCAGCAACCCACCCCCCACGCAAGGAGCGTCCTCATTGCAAAGCTGGGAGACCGTGCCGAGGCATCTCTGAATAAAGGTGAGCTGAGCCCCAGTCCAGCTGCTGCTGAACTGTTCCCACCCTTCCCAGGTAAAACACCTGAATATGTACAAGGGCTTGAAAGCCTAGAGGAAGGGCCGCGGAGCCACACCAGCGACAGCACGCAGGCCAACATGGTGACTGCAGGTCAGCCAAGGTTGTCCTGGCCCCGTGCGCTCTTCCGGAAGCTTTCCATTATCCTGCCTGAGATACCCCTCCTGTCCCGGTCCCCACTGATTTTTCCTTCCTCACCTCTGTCCGGAGAGAAATTCCAGCGGAAGGTATGGGTGACACATCCTCTTCTTTACAGGTGGCAGCCTGGCAACTCCTGCAGAAAGGCCAGCAGAACCCCACTCACACCAGGCCACCAACAAAGCTGTGGCCCCTATTTCCCTCCCACCAGCTCAGCCCCGAGACTGCTGACGGGGCAGAGAATATGGAGTCAGGCACAGCTTCAGGGGCTATTGCCGCCTGGAGCGCTGTTTATATTGACCTCAACCAGGCACACCTGGGGAGGGCCGGCCGGCAGGGTAAGGCTGCCCAGGTCAGCTAATCCACAACCCTCAGGGAATCACATTGTTGAAAATGGACCTCGCTAAGGCAGAATAGAAGCCAAGGAAAATAAGGACACAATGCCATTTGCAGCACCGTAGATGAGTCTAGAGGTAATCACGTGACTTGTAGTAAGTCAGAAAGTGAAAGACACATATCATATCATATCACTTAGAGGTGTTACCTAAAATAGATAGCAGGGCAGTTATTTCCACTGAGAAGTGCAATCACAGGTTCATTAAACAAGCTTATGGTTCACCAATGGAAAGGTGTGAGGATTGGTTTCATTACGATATCGGGGTTAACAGACATATACAAACAGAGGTGACATATATAATCACCAAAGACCTATGGAATACCAAGAGAAGACTACTCAACATTCTGTCATAACGTACATGGGTAAAGGATCCCAGGAAGAACAGACATCTGTATATGTGTAAAAGAACCACATCTTCGACACCTACAATAAGCTAAACATTGTAATCATACTTGCTGTAATAAAAAATAAAAAATTAAATTAAAAATACGAACAAGAAGTAGGGAGACAAACTTGAGGGGCTTTCTCCTGGCACATTCCATTCTAAATTTCAATCTAGAACACGACTTCCATTGAGGCTCTGTTGCCCTAGTAACCAGATTTGGTAAGGGAGAACTGCTGCCACCTTGTGGCCGTTTCACACAACAGCAGCTTTAATCCCAGCGCTAATGGTCAGTTGATATTCAAAATCTTTGCAGGCCTGTAAATGACACCTGCCCTGAAAACAAATCCTGGGGTCACATATCGACCAAAAAATTCAAAGGACGTCCATATTTCAAAACGACCGTTTCAAAAGGCATATTTTATGCACATTAGTGTTCTGCTTCTTTGTCTTTCTTTCTTTTTTGGTTAAAAAGACGGGAATGGAAAAAGGCATCCCTCAGAATGGGCGAAAATAGTTGCAAACGAATCAATGGACAAAGGTTTAATCTCCAATATATATAAACAGCTCATGCACCTTAATGTTAAAAAAACAAAAAACCCAATACAAAAATGGGCAGAAGATCTAAAGAGACGTTTCTTCAAAGAAGACACAGAGAGGGCCAAGACGCACATGAAAAGCTGCTCAAGAGCACTAATTATTAGAGAAATGCAAATCAAAAGTACAATGAGGTATCCCCTCACACCTGTTAGAATCGGCATCATCAGAAAATCTACAAACAACAAATTCTGGGGAGGGTGTGGACAAAAGGAACCCTCTTCCACTATTGGTGGGAATGTAAATTGATACAGTCACTATGGAGAACAGTATGGAGTTTCCTTAAAAACACTAGAAATAGAATTACCATCTGATCCAGCAATCCCACTTCTGGGCATATACCCAGAGAAAACCATAAATCAAAAAGGCACATTCACCACGATGTTCATTGCAGCACTATTTACAATAGCCAGGTAATGGAAGCAACCTAAATGCCCACAGACAGATGAATGGATAAAGATGGGGTACATATATAAAATGGAATATTACTCGGCCATAAAAAGGAATGAAACTGGGTCATTTGTAGAGACATCGATGGATCTAGAGACTGTCATACAGAATGAAGTAAGTCAGAAAGAGGAAAACAAATATTGTATATTAATGCATATATGTGGAACCTAAAAAAATGATACAGATGAACTGGTTTGCAGGGAAGAAATAGAGACGCAGAGGTAGAGAAGAAACGTATGGACACCAAGTGTGGGAAGCCATGGGGTGGTGGTGGTGGGATGAGTTGGGAGATTGGGATTGACCTGTATACATGTATATGCATAAAATACATAAGTGATAATAACCTGCTGTATAAAAAAGTAAATAAAATTAAATTTAAAAATTAAAAAAAATAAAACTTAAAACTAAAACAGAAAAAAGTTCTTCCCTTCACACAGATGTATTTATAGAAATGAATTATTTCCATGCTTATATCTATAAATACATAAAAGAGGAATAAAATCTAAGTTGAACCATAAACGAAAAAATACCTGAACCCACCAGTTATACAGAGGAAAACCCTATCAGGGCACTTGCTCCAGCGGTAAACAATTCTGAAATTGGTCAGAGGTGTGGAATCATCACCCATCCAGCCAGCAACCCACCCCCCACGCAAGGAGCGTCCTCATTGCAAAGCTGGGAGACCGTGCCGAGGCATCTCTGAATAAAGGTGAGCTGAGCCCCAGTCCAGCTGCTGCTGAACTGTTCCCACCCTTCCCAGGTAAAACACCTGAATATGTACAAGGGCTTGAAAGCCTAGAGGAAGGGCCGCGGAGCCACACCAGCGACAGCACGCAGGCCAACATGGTGACTGCAGGTCAGCCAAGGTTGTCCTGGCCCCGTGCGCTCTTCCGGAAGCTTTCCATTATCCTGCCTGAGATACCCCTCCTGTCCCGGTCCCCACTGATTTTTCCTTCCTCACCTCTGTCCGGAGAGAAATTCCAGCGGAAGGTATGGGTGACACATCCTCTTCTTTACAGGTGGCAGCCTGGCAACTCCTGCAGAAAGGCCAGCAGAACCCCACTCACACCAGGCCACCAACAAAGCTGTGGCCCCTATTTCCCTCCCACCAGCTCAGCCCCGAGACTGCTGACGGGGCAGAGAATATGGAGTCAGGCACAGCTTCAGGGGCTATTGCCGCCTGGAGCGCTGTTTATATTGACCTCAACCAGGCACACCTGGGGAGGGCCGGCCGGCAGGGTAAGGCTGCCCAGGTCAGCTAATCCACAACCCTCAGGGAATCACATTGTTGAAAATGGACCTCGCTAAGGCAGAATAGAAGCCAAGGAAAATAAGGACACAATGCCATTTGCAGCACCGTAGATGAGTCTAGAGGTAATCACGTGACTTGTAGTAAGTCAGAAAGTGAAAGACACATATCATATCATATCACTTAGAGGTGTTACCTAAAATAGATAGCAGGGCAGTTATTTCCACTGAGAAGTGCAATCACAGGTTCATTAAACAAGCTTATGGTTCACCAATGGAAAGCTGTGAGGATTGGTTTCATTACGATATCGGGGTTAACAGACCTATACAAACAGAGGTGACATATATAATCACCAAAGACCTATGGAATACCAAGAGAAGACTACTCAACATTCTGTCATAACGTACATGGGTAAAGGATCCCAGGAAGAACAGACATCTGTATATGTGTAAAAGAACCACGTCTTCGACACCTACAATAAGCCAAACATTGTAATCATACTTGCTGTAATAAAAAATAAAAAATTAAATTAAAAATACGAACAAGAAGTAGGGAGACAAACTTGAGGGGCTTTCTCCTGGCACATTCCATTCTAAATTCCAATCTAGAACACGACTTCCATTGAGGCTCTGTTGCCCTAGTAACCAGATTTGGTAAGGGAGAACTGCTGCCACCTTGTGGCCGTTTCACACAACAGCAGCTTTAATCCCAGCGCTAATGGTCAGTTGATATTCAAAATCATTGCAGGCCTGTAAATGACACCTGCCCTGAAAACAAATCCTGGGGTCACATATCGACCAAAAAATTCAAAGGACGTCCATATTTCAAAACGACCGTTTCAAAAGGCATATTTTATGCACATTAGTGTTCTGCTTCTTTGTCTTTCTTTCTTTTTTGGTTAAAAAGACGGGAATGGAAAAAGGCATCCCTCAGAATGGGCGAAAATAGTTGCAAACGAATCAATGGACAAAGGTTTAATCTCCAATATATATAAACAGCTCATGCACCTTAATGTTAAAAAAACAAAAAACCCAATACAAAAATGGGCAGAAGATCTAAAGAGACGTTTCTTCAAAGAAGACACAGAGAGGGCCAAGACGCACATGAAAAGCTGCTCAAGAGCACTAATTATTAGAGAAATGCAAATCAAAAGTACAATGAGGTATCCCCTCACACCTGTTAGAATCGGTATCATCAGAAAATCTACAAACAACAAATTCTGGGGAGGGTGTGGACAAAAGGAACCCTCTTCCACTATTGGTGGGAATGTAAATTGATACAGTCACTATGGAGAACAGTATGGAGTTTCCTTAAAAACACTAGAAATAGAATTACCATCTGATCCAGCAATCCCACTTCTGGGCATATACCCAGAGAAAACCATAAATCAAAAAGGCACATTCACCACGATGTTCATTGCAGCACTATTTACAATAGCCAGGTAATGGAAGCAACCTAAATGCCCACAGACAGATGAATGGATAAAGATGGGGTACATATATAAAATGGAATATTACTCGGCCATAAAAAGGAATGAAACTGGGTCATTTGTAGAGACATCGATGGATCTAGAGACTGTCATACAGAATGAAGTAAGTCAGAAAGAGGAAAACAAATATTGTATATTAATGCATATATGTGGAACCTAAAAAAATGATACAGATGAACTGGTTTGCAGGGAAGAAATAGAGACGCAGAGGTAGAGAACAAACGTATGGACACCACGTGTGGGAAGCCATGGGGTGGTGGTGGTGGGATGAGTTGGGAGATTGGGATTGACCTGTATACATGTATATGCATAAAATACATAAGTGATAATAACCTGCTGTATAAAAAAGTAAATAAAATTAAATTTAAAAATTAAAAAAAATAAAACTTAAAACTGAAACAGAAATAAGTTCTGCCCTTCACACAGATGTATTTATAGAAATGAATTATTTCCATGCTTATATCTATAAATACATAAAAGAGGAATAAAATCTAAGTTGAACCATAAACGAAAAAATACCTGAACCCACCAGTTATACAGAGGAAAACCCTATCAGGGCACTTGCTCCAGCGGTAAACAATTCTGAAATTGGTCAGAGGTGTGGAATCATCACCCATCCAGCCAGCAACCCACCCCCCACGCAAGGAGCGTCCTCATTGCAAAGCTGGGAGACCGTGCCAAGGCATCTCTGAATAAAGGTGAGCTGAGCCCCAGTCCAGCTGCTGCTGAACTGTTCCCACCCTTCCCAGGTAAAACACCTGAATATGTACAAGGGCTTGAAAGCCTAGAGGAAGGGCCGCGGAGCCACACCAGCGACAGCACGCAGGCCAACATGGTGACTGCAGGTCAGCCAAGGTTGTCCTGGCCCCGTGCGCTCTTCCGGAAGCTTTCCATTATCCTGCCTGAGATACCCCTCCTGTCCCGGTCCCCACTGATTTTTCCTTCCTCACCTCTGTCCGGAGAGAAATTCCAGCGGAAGGTATGGGTGACACATCCTCTTCTTTACAGGTGGCAGCCTGGCAACTCCTGCAGAAAGGCCAGCAGAACCCCACTCACACCAGGCCACCAACAAAGCTGGGGCCCCTATTTCCCTCCCACCAGCTCAGCCCCGAGACTGCTGACGGGGCAGAGAATATGGAGTCAGGCACAGCTTCAGGGGCTATTGCCGCCTGGAGCGCTGTTTATATTGACCTCAACCAGGCACACCTGGGGAGGGCCGGCCGGCAGGGTAAGGCTGCCCAGGTCAGCTAATCCACAACCCTCAGGGAATCACATTGTTGAAAATGGACCTCGCTAAGGCAGAATAGAAGCCAAGGAAAATAAGGACACAATGCCATTTGCAGCACCGTAGATGAGTCTAGAGGTACATATCATATCATATCACTTAGAGGTGTTACCTAAAATAGATAGCAGGGCAGTTATTTCCACTGAGAAGTGCAATCACAGGTTCATTAAACAAGCTTATGGTTCACCAATGGAAAGGTGTGAGGATTGGTTTCATTACGATATCGGGGTTAACAGACATATACAAACAGAGGTGACATATATAATCACCAAAGACCTATGGAATACCAAGAGAAGACTACTCAACATTCTGTCATAACGTACATGGGTAAAGGATCCCAGGAAGAACAGACATCTGTATATGTGTAAAAGAACCACATCTTCGACACCTACAATAAGCCAAACATTGTAATCATACTTGTTGTAATGAAAAATAAAAAATTAAATTAAAAATCCGAACAAGAAGTAGGGAGACAAACTTGAGGGGCTTTCTCCTGGCACATTCCATTCTAAATTCCAATCTAGAACACGACTTCCATTGAGGCTCTGTTGCCCTAGTAACCAGTTTTGGTAAGGGATAACTGCTGCCACCTTGTGGCCGTTTCACACAACAGCAGCTTTAATCCCAGCGCTAATGGTCAGTTGATATTCAAAATCATTGCAGGCCTGTAAATGACACCTGCCCTGAAAACAAATCCTGGGGTCACATATCGACCAAAAATTTCAAAGGACGTCCATATTTCAAAACGACCGTTTCAAAAGGCATATTTTATGCACATTAGTGTTCTGCTTCTTTGTCTTTCTTTCTTTTTTGGTTAAAAAGACGGGAATGGAAAAAGGCATCCCTCAGAATGGGCGAAAATAGTTGCAAACGAATCAATGGACAAAGGTTTAATCTCCAATATATATAAACAGCTCATGCACCTTAATGTTAAAAAAACAAAAAACCCAATACAAAAATGGGCAGAAGATCTAAAGAGACGTTTCTTCAAAGAAGACACAGAGAGGGCCAAGACGCACATGAAAAGCTGCTCAAGAGCACTAATTATTAGAGAAATGCAAATCAAAAGTACAATGAGGTATCCCCTCACACCTGTTAGAATCGGCATCATCAGAAAATCTACAAACAACAAATTCTGGGGAGGGTGTGGACAAAAGGAACCCTCTTCCACTATTGGTGGGAATGTAAATTGATACAGTCACTATGGAGAACAGTATGGAGTTTCCTTAAAAACACTAGAAATAGAATTACCATCTGATCCAGCAATCCCACTTCTGGGCATATACCCAGAGAAAACCATAAATCAAAAAGGCACATTCACCACGATGTTCATTGCAGCACTATTTACAATAGCCAGGTAATGGAAGCAAACTAAATGCCCACAGACAGATGAATGGATAAAGATGGGGTACATATATAAAATGGAATATTACTCGGCCATAAAAAGGAATGAAACTGGGTCATTTGTAGAGACATCGATGGATCTAGAGACTGTCATACAGAATGAAGTAAGTCAGAAAGAGGAAAACAAATATTGTATATTAATGCATATATGTGAAACCTAAAAAATGATACAGATGAACTGGTTTGCAGGGAAGAAATAGAGACGCAGAGGTAGAGAACAAACGTATGGACACCACGTGTGGGAAGACATGGGGTGGTGGTGGTGGGATGAGTTGGGAGATTGGGATTGACCTGTATACATGTATATGCATAAAATACATAAGTGATAATAACCTGCTGTATAAAAAAGTAAATAAAATTAAATTTAAAAATTAAAAAAAATAAAACTTAAAACTAAAACAGAAAAAAGTTCTTCCCTTCACACAGATGTATTTATAGAAATGAATTATTTCCATGCTTATATCTATAAATACATAAAAGAGGAATAAAATCTAAGTTGAACCATAAACGAAAAAATACCTGAACCCACCAGTTATACAGAGGAAAACCCTATCAGGGCACTTGCTCCAGCGGTAAACAATTCTGAAATTGGTCAGAGGTGTGGAATCATCACCCATCCAGCCAGCAACCCACCCCCCACGCAAGGAGCGTCCTCATTGCAAAGCTGGGAGACCGTGCCGAGGCATCTCTGAATAAAGGTGAGCTGAGCCCCAGTCCAGCTGCTGCTGAACTGTTCCCACCCTTCCCAGGTAAAACACCTGAATATGTACAAGGGCTTGAAAGCCTAGAGGAAGGGCCGCGGAGCCACACCAGCGACAGCACGCAGGCCAACATGGTGACTGCAGGTCAGCCAAGGTTGTCCTGGCCCCGTGCGCTCTTCCGGAAGCTTTCCATTATCCTGCCTGAGATACCCCTCCTGTCCCGGTCCCCACTGATTTTTCCTTCCTCACCTCTGTCCGGAGAGAAATTCCAGCGGAAGGTATGGGTGACACATCCTCTTCTTTACAGGTGGCAGCCTGGCAACTCCTGCAGAAAGGCCAGCAGAACCCCACTCACACCAGGCCACCAACAAAGCTGTGGCCCCTATTTCCCTCCCACCAGCTCAGCCCCGAGACTGCTGACGGGGCAGAGAATATGGAGTCAGGCACAGCTTCAGGGGCTATTGCCGCCTGGAGCGCTGTTTATATTGACCTCAACCAGGCACACCTGGGGAGGGCCGGCCGGCAGGGTAAGGCTGCCCAGGTCAGCTAATCCACAACCCTCAGGGAATCACATTGTTGAAAATGGACCTCGCTAAGGCAGAATAGAAGCCAAGGAAAATAAGGACACAATGCCATTTGCAGCACCGTAGATGAGTCTAGAGGTAATCACGTGACTTGTAGTAAGTCAGAAAGTGAAAGACACATATCATATCATATCACTTAGAGGTGTTACCTAAAATAGATAGCAGGGCAGTTATTTCCACTGAGAAGTGCAATCACAGGTTCATTAAACAAGCTTATGGTTCACCAATGGAAAGGTGTGAGGATTGGTTTCATTACGATATCGGGGTTAACAGACATATACAAACAGAGGTGACATATATAATCACCAAAGACCTATGGAATACCAAGAGAAGACTACTCAACATTCTGTCATAACGTACATGGGTAAAGGATCCCAGGAAGAACAGACATCTGTATATGTGTAAAAGAACCACATCTTCGACACCTACAATAAGCTAAACATTGTAATCATACTTGCTGTAATAAAAAATAAAAAATTAAATTAAAAATACGAACAAGAAGTAGGGAGACAAACTTGAGGGGCTTTCTCCTGGCACATTCCATTCTAAATTTCAATCTAGAACACGACTTCCATTGAGGCTCTGTTGCCCTAGTAACCAGATTTGGTAAGGGAGAACTGCTGCCACCTTGTGGCCGTTTCACACAACAGCAGCTTTAATCCCAGCGCTAATGGTCAGTTGATATTCAAAATCTTTGCAGGCCTGTAAATGACACCTGCCCTGAAAACAAATCCTGGGGTCACATATCGACCAAAAAATTCAAAGGACGTCCATATTTCAAAACGACCGTTTCAAAAGGCATATTTTATGCACATTAGTGTTCTGCTTCTTTGTCTTTCTTTCTTTTTTGGTTAAAAAGACGGGAATGGAAAAAGGCATCCCTCAGAATGGGCGAAAATAGTTGCAAAGGAATCAATGGACAAAGGTTTAATCTCCAATATATATAAACAGCTCATGCACCTTAATGTTAAAAAAACAAAAAACCCAATACAAAAATGGGCAGAAGATCTAAAGAGACGTTTCTTCAAAGAAGACACAGAGAGGGCCAAGACGCACATGAAAAGCTGCTCAAGAGCACTAATTATTAGAGAAATGCAAATCAAAACTACAATGAGGTATCCCCTCACACCTGTTAGAATCGGCATCATCAGAAAATCTACAAACAACAAATTCTGGGGAGGGTGTGGACAAAAGGAACCCTCTTCCACTATTGGTGGGAATGTAAATTGATACAGTCACTATGGAGAACAGTATGGAGTTTCCTTAAAAACACTAGAAATAGAATTACCATCTGATCCAGCAATCCCACTTCTGGGCATATACCCAGAGAAAACCATAAATCAAAAAGGCACATTCACCACGATGTTCATTGCAGCACTATTTACAATAGCCAGGTAATGGAAGCAACCTAAATGCCCACAGACAGATGAATGGATAAAGATGGGGTACATATATAAAATGGAATATTACTCGGCCATAAAAAGGAATGAAACTGGGTCATTTGTAGAGACATCGATGGATCTAGAGACTGTCATACAGAATGAAGTAAGTCAGAAAGAGGAAAACAAATATTGTATATTAATGCATATATGTGGAACCTAAAAAAATGATACAGATGAACTGGTTTGCAGGGAAGAAATAGAGACGCAGAGGTAGAGAACAAACGTATGGACACCAAGTGTGGGAAGCCATGGGGTGGTGGTGGTGGGATGAGTTGGGAGATTGGGATTGACCTGTATACATGTATATGCATAAAATACATAAGTGATAATAACCTGCTGTATAAAAAAGTAAATAAAATTAAATTTAAAAATTAAAAAAAATAAAACTTAAAACTAAAACAGAAAAAAGTTCTTCCCTTCACACAGATGTATTTATAGAAATGAATTATTTCCATGCTTATATCTATAAATACATAAAAGAGGAATAAAATCTAAGTTGAACCATAAACGAAAAAATACCTGAACCCACCAGTTATACAGAGGAAAACCCTATCAGGGCACTTGCTCCAGCGGTAAACAATTCTGAAATTGGTCAGAGGTGTGGAATCATCACCCATCCAGCCAGCAACCCACCCCCCACGCAAGGAGCGTCCTCATTGCAAAGCTGGGAGACCGTGCCGAGGCATCTCTGAATAAAGGTGAGCTGAGCCCCAGTCCAGCTGCTGCTGAACTGTTCCCACCCTTCCCAGGTAAAACACCTGAATATGTACAAGGGCTTGAAAGCCTAGAGGAAGGGCCGCGGAGCCACACCAGCGACAGCACGCAGGCCAACATGGTGACTGCAGGTCAGCCAAGGTTGTCCTGGCCCCGTGCGCTCTTCCGGAAGCTTTCCATTATCCTGCCTGAGATACCCCTCCTGTCCCGGTCCCCACTGATTTTTCCTTCCTCACCTCTGTCCGGAGAGAAATTCCAGCGGAAGGTATGGGTGACACATCCTCTTCTTTACAGGTGGCAGCCTGGCAACTCCTGCAGAAAGGCCAGCAGAACCCCACTCACACCAGGCCACCAACAAAGCTGGGGCCCCTATTTCCCTCCCACCAGCTCAGCCCCGAGACTGCTGACGGGGCAGAGAATATGGAGTCAGGCACAGCTTCAGGGGCTATTGCCGCCTGGAGCGCTGTTTATATTGACCTCAACCAGGCACACCTGGGGAGGGCCGGCCGGCAGGGTAAGGCTGCCCAGGTCAGCTAATCCACAACCCTCAGGGAATCACATTGTTGAAAATGGACCTCGCTAAGGCAGAATAGAAGCCAAGGAAAATAAGGACACAATGCCATTTGCAGCACCGTAGATGAGTCTAGAGGTAATCACGTGACTTGTAGTAAGTCAGAAAGTGAAAGACACATATCATATCATATCACTTAGAGGTGTTACCTAAAATAGATAGCAGGGCAGTTATTTCCACTGAGAAGTGCAATCACAGGTTCATTAAACAAGCTTATGGTTCACCAATGGAAAGGTGTGAGGATTGGTTTCATTACGATATCGGGGTTAACAGACATATACAAACAGAGGTGACATATATAATCACCAAAGACCTATGGAATACCAAGAGAAGACTACTCAACATTCTGTCATAACGTACATGGGTAAAGGATCCCAGGAAGAACAGACATCTGTATATGTGTAAAAGAACCACATCTTCGACACCTACAATAAGCCAAACATTGTAATCATACTTGCTGTAATAAAAAATAAAAAATTAAATTAAAAATACGAACAAGAAGTAGGGAGACAAACTTGAGGGGCTTTCTCCTGGCACATTCCATTCTAAATTCCAATCTAGAACACGACTTCCATTGAGGCTCTGTTGCCCTAGTAACCAGATTTGGTAAGGGAGAACTGCTGCCACCTTGTGGCCGTTTCACACAACAGCAGCTTTAATCCCAGCGCTAATGGTCAGTTGATACTCAAAATCTTTGCAGGCCTGTAAATGACACCTGCCCTGAAAACAAATCCTGGGGTCACATATCGACCAAAAAATTCAAAGGACGTCCATATTTCAAAACGACCGTTTCAAAAGGCATATTTTATGCACATTAGTGTTCTGCTTCTTTGTCTTTCTTTCTTTTTTGGTTAAAAAGACGGGAATGGAAAAAGGCATCCCTCAGAATGGGCGAAAATAGTTGCAAACGAATCAATGGACAAAGGTTTAATCTCCAATATATATAAACAGCTCATGTACCTTAATGTTAAAAAAACAAAAAACCCAATACAAAAATGGGCAGAAGATCTAAAGAGACGTTTCTTCAAAGAAGACACAGAGAGGGCCAAGACGCACATGAAAAGCTGCTCAAGAGCACTAATTATTAGAGAAATGCAAATCAAAACTACAATGAGGTATCCCCTCACACCTGTTAGAATCGGCATCATCAGAAAATCTACAAACAACAAATTCTGGGGAGGGTGTGGACAAAAGGAACCCTCTTCCACTATTGGTGGGAATGTAAATTGATACAGTCACTATGGAGAACAGTATGGAGTTTCCTTAAAAACACTAGAAATAGAATTACCATCTGATCCAGCAATCCCACTTCTGGGCATATACCCAGAGAAAACCATAAATCAAAAAGGCACATTCACCACGATGTTCATTGCAGCACTATTTACAATAGCCAGGTAATGGAAGCAACCTAAATGCCCACAGACAGATGAATGGATAAAGATGGGGTACATATATAAAATGGAATATTACTCGGCCATAAAAAGGAATGAAACTGGGTCATTTGTAGAGACATCGATGGATCTAGAGACTGTCATACAGAATGAAGTAAGTCAGAAAGAGGAAAACAAATATTGTATATTAATGCATATATGTGGAACCTAAAAAAAATGATACAGATGAACTGGTTTGCAGGGAAGAAATAGAGACGCAGAGGTAGAGAAGAAACGTATGGACACCAAGTGTGGGAAGCCATGGGGTGGTGGTGGTGGGATGAGTTGGGAGATTGGGATTGACCTGTATACATGTATATGCATAAAATACATAAGTGATAATAACCTGCTGTATAAAAAAGTAAATAAAATTAAATTTAAAAATTAAAAAAAATAAAACTTAAAACTAAAACAGAAAAAAGTTCTTCCCTTCACACAGATGTATTTATAGAAATGAATTATTTCCATGCTTATATCTATAAATACATAAAAGAGGAATAAAATCTAAGTTGAACCATAAACGAAAAAATACCTGAACCCACCAGTTATACAGAGGAAAACCCTATCAGGGCACTTGCTCCAGCGGTAAACAATTCTGAAATTGGTCAGAGGTGTGGAATCATCACCCATCCAGCCAGCAACCCACCCCCCACGCAAGGAGCGTCCTCATTGCAAAGCTGGGAGACCGTGCCGAGGCATCTCTGAATAAAGGTGAGCTGAGCCCCAGTCCAGCTGCTGCTGAACTGTTCCCACCCTATCCAGGTAAAACACCTGAATATGTACAAGGGCTTGAAAGCCTAGAGGAAGGGCCGCGGAGCCACACCAGCGACAGCACGCAGGCCAACATGGTGACTGCAGGTCAGCCAAGGTTGTCCTGGCCCCGTGCGCTCTTCTGGAAGCTTTCCATTATCCTGCCTGAGATACCCCTCCTGTCCCGGTCCCCACTGATTTTTCCTTCCTCACCTCTGTCCGGAGAGAAATTCCAGCAGAAGGTATGGGTGACACATCTTCTTCTTTACAGGTGGCAGCCTGGCAACTCCTGCAGAAAGGCCAGCAGAACCCCACTCACACCAGGCCACCAACAAAGCTGTGGCCCCTATTTCCCTCCCACCAGCTCAGCCCCGAGACTGCTGACGGGGCAGAGAATATGGAGTCAGGCACAGCTTCAGGGGCTATTGCCGCCTGGAGCGCTGTTTATATTGACCTCAACCAGGCACACCTGGGGAGGGCCGGCCAGCAGGGTAAGGCTGCCCAGGTCAGCTAATCCACAACCCTCAGGGAATCACATTGTTGAAAATGGACCTCGCTAAGGCAGAATAGAAGCCAAGGAAAATAAGGACACAATGCCATTTGCAGCACCGTAGATGAGTCTAGAGGTAATCACGTGACTTGTAGTAAGTCAGAAAGTGAAAGACACATATCATATCATATCACTTAGAGGTGTTACCTAAAATAGATAGCAGGGCAGTTATTTCCACTGAGAAGTGCAATCACAGGTTCATTAAACAAGCTTATGGTTCACCAATGGAAAGGTGTGAGGATTGGTTTCATTACGATATCGGGGTTAACAGACATATACAAACAGAGGTGACATATATAATCACCAAAGACCTATGGAATACCAAGAGAAGACTACTGAACATTCTGTCATAACGTACATGGGTAAAGGATCCCAGGAAGAACAGACATCTGTATATGTGTAAAAGAACCACATCTTCGACACCTACAATAAGCCAAACATTGTAATCATACTTGTTGTAATGAAAAATAAAAAATTAAATTAAAAATCCGAACAAGAAGTAGAGAGACAAACTTGAGGGGCTTTCTCCTGGCACATTCCATTCTAAATTCCAATCTAGAACACGACTTCCATTGAGGCTCTGTTGCCCTAGTAACCAGATTTGGTAAGGGATAACTGCTGCCACCTTGTGGCCGTTTCACACAACAGCAGCTTTAATCCCAGCGCTAATGGTCAGTTGATATTCAAAATCATTGCAGGCCTGTAAATGACACCTGCCCTGAAAACAAATCCTGGGGTCACATATCGACCAAAAATTTCAAAGGACGTCCATATTTCAAAACGACCGTTTCAAAAGGCATATTTTATGCACATTAGTGTTCTGCTTCTTTGTCTTTCTTTCTTTTTTGGTTAAAAAGACGGGAATGGAAAAAGGCATCCCTCAGAATGGGCGAAAATAGTTGCAAACGAATCAATGGACAAAGGTTTAATCTCCAATATATATAAACAGCTCATGCACCTTAATGTTAAAAAAACAAAAAACCCAATACAAAAATGGGCAGAAGATCTAAAGAGACGTTTCTTCAAAGAAGACACAGAGAGGGCCAAGACGCACATGAAAAGCTGCTCAAGAGCACTAATTATTAGAGAAATGCAAATCAAAAGTACAATGAGGTATCCCCTCACACCTGTTAGAATCGGCATCATCAGAAAATCTACAAACAACAAATTCTGGGGAGGGTGTGGACAAAAGGAACCCTCTTCCACTATTGGTGGGAATGTAAATTGATACAGTCACTATGGAGAACAGTATGGAGTTTCCTTAAAAACACTAGAAATAGAATTACCATCTGATCCAGCAATCCCACTTCTGGGCATATACCCAGAGAAAAGCATAAATCAAAAAGGCACATTCACCACGATGTTCATTGCAGCACTATTTACAATAGCCAGGTAATGGAAGCAACCTAAATGCCCACAGACAGATGAATGGATAAAGATGGGGTACATATATAAAATGGAATATTACTCGGCCATAAAAAGGAATGAAACTGGGTCATTTGTAGAGACATCGATGGATCTAGAGACTGTCATACAGAATGAAGTAAGTCATAAAGAGGAAAACAAATATTGTATATTAATGCATATATGTGAAACCTAAAAAATGATACAGATGAACTGGTTTGCAGGGAAGAAATAGAGACGCAGAGGTAGAGAACAAACGTATGGACAGCACGTGTGGGAAGACATGGGGTGGTGGTGGTGGGATGAGTTGGGAGATTGGGATTGACCTGTATACATGTATATGCATAAAATACATAAGTGATAATAACCTGCTGTATAAAAAAGTAAATAAAATTAAATTTAAAAATTAAAAAAAATAAAACTTAAAACTAAAACAGAAAAAAGTTCTTCCCTTCACACAGATGTATTTATAGAAATGAATTATTTCCATGCTTATATCTATAAATACATAAAAGAGGAATAAAATCTAAGTTGAACCATAAACGAAAAAATACCTGAACCCACCAGTTATACAGAGGAAAACCCTATCAGGGCACTTGCTCCAGCGGTAAACAATTCTGAAATTGGTCAGAGGTGTGGAATCATCACCCATCCAGCCAGCAACCCACCCCCCACGCAAGGAGCGTCCTCATTGCAAAGCTGGGAGACCGTGCCGAGGCATCTCTGAATAAAGGTGAGCTGAGCCCCAGTCCAGCTGCTGCTGAACTGTTCCCACCCTTCCCAGGTAAAACACCTGAATATGTACAAGGGCTTGAAAGCCTAGAGGAAGGGCCGCGGAGCCACACCAGCGACAGCACGCAGGCCAACATGGTGACTGCAGGTCAGCCAAGGTTGTCCTGGCCCCGTGCGCTCTTCCGGAAGCTTTCCATTATCCTGCCTGAGATACCCCTCCTGTCCCGGTCCCCACTGATTTTTCCTTCCTCACCTCTGTCCGGAGAGAAATTCCAGCGGAAGGTATGGGTGACACATCCTCTTCTTTACAGGTGGCAGCCTGGCAACTCCTGCAGAAAGGCCAGCAGAACCCCACTCACACCAGGCCACCAACAAAGCTGGGGCCCCTATTTCCCTCCCACCAGCTCAGCCCCGAGACTGCTGACGGGGCAGAGAATATGGAGTCAGGCACAGCTTCAGGGGCTATTGCCGCCTGGAGCGCTGTTTATATTGACCTCAACCAGGCACACCTGGGGAGGGCCGGCCGGCAGGGTAAGGCTGCCCAGGTCAGCTAATCCACAACCCTCAGGGAATCACATTGTTGAAAATGGACCTCGCTAAGGCAGAATAGAAGCCAAGGAAAATAAGGACACAATGCCATTTGCAGCACCGTAGATGAGTCTAGAGGTAATCACGTGACTTGTAGTAAGTCAGAAAGTGAAAGACACATATCATATCATATCACTTAGAGGTGTTACCTAAAATAGATAGCAGGGCAGTTATTTCCACTGAGAAGTGCAATCACAGGTTCATTAAACAAGCTTATGGTTCACCAATGGAAAGGTGTGAGGATTGGTTTCATTACGATATCGGGGTTAACAGACATATACAAACAGAGGTGACATATATAATCACCAAAGACCTATGGAATACCAAGAGAAGACTACTCAACATTCTGTCATAACGTACATGGGTAAAGGATCCCAGGAAGAACAGACATCTGTATATGTGTAAAAGAACCACATCTTCGACACCTACAATAAGCTAAACATTGTAATCATACTTGCTGTAATAAAAAATAAAAAATTAAATTAAAAATACGAACAAGAAGTAGGGAGACAAACTTGAGGGGCTTTCTCCTGGCACATTCCATTCTAAATTTCAATCTAGAACACGACTTCCATTGAGGCTCTGTTGCCCTAGTAACCAGATTTGGTAAGGGATAACTGCTGCCACCTTGTGGCCGTTTCACACAACAGCAGCTTTAATCCCAGCGCTAATGGTCAGTTGATATTCAAAATCTTTGCAGGCCTGTAAATGACACCTGCCCTGAAAACAAATCCTGGGGTCACATATCGACCAAAAAATTCAAAGGACGTCCATATTTCAAAACGACCGTTTCAAAAGGCATATTTTATGCACATTAGTGTTCTGCTTCTTTGTCTTTCTTTCTTTTTTGGTTAAAAAGACGGGAATGGAAAAAGGCATCCCTCAGAATGGGCGAAAATAGTTGCAAACGAATCAATGGACAAAGGTTTAATCTCCAATATATATAAACAGCTCATGCACCTTAATGTTAAAAAAACAAAAAACCCAATACAAAAATGGGCAGAAGATCTAAAGAGACGTTTCTTCAAAGAAGACACAGAGAGGGCCAAGACGCACATGAAAAGCTGCTCAAGAGCACTAATTATTAGAGAAATGCAAATCAAAAGTACAATGAGGTATCCCCTCACACCTGTTAGAATCGGCATCATCAGAAAATCTACAAACAACAAATTCTGGGGAGGGTGTGGACAAAAGGAACCCTCTTCCACTATTGGTGGGAATGTAAATTGATACAGTCACTATGGAGAACAGTATGGAGTTTCCTTAAAAACACTAGAAATAGAATTACCATCTGATCCAGCAATCCCACTTCTGGGCATATACCCAGAGAAAACCATAAATCAAAAAGGCACATTCACCACGATGTTCATTGCAGCACTATTTACAATAGCCAGGTAATGGAAGCAACCTAAATGCCCACAGACAGATGAATGGATAAAGATGGGGTACATATATAAAATGGAATATTACTCGGCCATAAAAAGGAATGAAACTGGGTCATTTGTAGAGACATCGATGGATCTAGAGACTGTCATACAGAATGAAGTAAGTCAGAAAGAGGAAAACAAATATTGTATATTAATGCATATATGTGGAACCTAAAAAAATGATACAGATGAACTGGTTTGCAGGGAAGAAATAGAGACGCAGAGGTAGAGAACAAACGTATGGACACCAAGTGTGGGAAGCCATGGGGTGGTGGTGGTGGGATGAGTTGGGAGATTGGGATTGACCTGTATACATGTATATGCATAAAATACATAAGTGATAATAACCTGCTGTATAAAAAAGTAAATAAAATTAAATTTAAAAATTAAAAAAAATAAAACTTAAAACTAAAACAGAAAAAAGTTCTTCCCTTCACACAGATGTATTTATAGAAATGAATTATTTCCATGCTTATATCTATAAATACATAAAAGAGGAATAAAATCTAAGTTGAACCATAAACGAAAAAATACCTGAACCCACCAGTTATACAGAGGAAAACCCTATCAGGGCACTTGCTCCAGCGGTAAACAATTCTGAAATTGGTCAGAGGTGTGGAATCATCACCCATCCAGCCAGCAAACCACCCCCCACGCAAGGAGCGTCCTCATTGCAAAGCTGGGAGACCGTGCCGAGGCATCTCTGAATAAAGGTGAGCTGAGCCCCAGTCCAGCTGCTGCTGAACTGTTCCCACCCTTCCCAGGTAAAACACCTGAATATGTACAAGGGCTTGAAAGCCTAGAGGAAGGGCCGCGGAGCCACACCAGCGACAGCACGCAGGCCAACATGGTGACTGCAGGTCAGCCAAGGTTGTCCTGGCCCCGTGCGCTCTTCCGGAAGCTTTCCATTATCCTGCCTGAGATACCCCTCCTGTCCCGGTCCCCACTGATTTTTCCTTCCTCACCTCTGTCCGGAGAGAAATTCCAGCGGAAGGTATGGGTGACACATCCTCTTCTTTACAGGTGGCAGCCTGGCAACTCCTGCAGAAAGGCCAGCAGAACCCCACTCACACCAGGCCACCAACAAAGCTGTGGCCCCTATTTCCCTCCCACCAGCTCAGCCCCGAGACTGCTGACGGGGCAGAGAATATGGAGTCAGGCACAGCTTCAGGGGCTATTGCCGCCTGGAGCGCTGTTTATATTGACCTCAACCAGGCACACCTGGGGAGGGCCGGCCGGCAGGGTAAGGCTGCCCAGGTCAGCTAATCCACAACCCTCAGGGAATCACATTGTTGAAAATGGACCTCGCTAAGGCAGAATAGAAGCCAAGGAAAATAAGGACACAATGCCATTTGCAGCACCGTAGATGAGTCTAGAGGTAATCACGTGACTTGTAGTAAGTCAGAAAGTGAAAGACACATATCATATCATATCACTTAGAGGTGTTACCTAAAATAGATAGCAGGGCAGTTATTTCCACTGAGAAGTGCAATCACAGGTTCATTAAACAAGCTTATGGTTCACCAATGGAAAGCTGTGAGGATTGGTTTCATTACGATATCGGGGTTAACAGACCTATACAAACAGAGGTGACATATATAATCACCAAAGACCTATGGAATACCAAGAGAAGACTACTCAACATTCTGTCATAACGTACATGGGTAAAGGATCCCAGGAAGAACAGACATCTGTATATGTGTAAAAGAACCACGTCTTCGACACCTACAATAAGCCAAACATTGTAATCATACTTGCTGTAATAAAAAATAAAAAATTAAATTAAAAATACGAACAAGAAGTAGGGAGACAAACTTGAGGGGCTTTCTCCTGGCACATTCCATTCTAAATTCCAATCTAGAACACGACTTCCATTGAGGCTCTGTTGCCCTAGTAACCAGATTTGGTAAGGGATAACTGCTGCCACCTTGTGGCCGTTTCACACAACAGCAGCTTTAATCCCAGCGCTAATGGTCAGTTGATATTCAAAATCATTGCAGGCCTGTAAATGACACCTGCCCTGAAAACAAATCCTGGGGTCACATATCGACCAAAAAATTCAAAGGACGTCCATATTTCAAAACGACCGTTTCAAAAGGCATATTTTATGCACATTAGTGTTCTGCTTCTTTGTCTTTCTTTCTTTTTTGGTTAAAAAGACGGGAATGGAAAAAGGCATCCCTCAGAATGGGCGAAAATAGTTGCAAACGAATCAATGGACAAAGGTTTAATCTCAAATATATATAAACAGCTCATGCACCTTAATGTTAAAAAAACAAAAAACCCAATACAAAAATGGGCAGAAGATCTAAAGAGACGTTTCTTCAAAGAAGACACAGAGAGGGCCAAGACGCACATGAAAAGCTGCTCAAGAGCACTAATTATTAGAGAAATGCAAATCAAAAGTACAATGAGGTATCCCCTCACACCTGTTAGAATCGGCATCATCAGAAAATCTACAAACAACAAATTCTGGGGAGGGTGTGGACAAAAGGAACCCTCTTCCACTATTGGTGGGAATGTAAATTGATACAGTCACTATGGAGAACAGTATGGAGTTTCCTTAAAAACACTAGAAATAGAATTACCATCTGATCCAGCAATCCCACTTCTGGGCATATACCCAGAGAAAACCATAAATCAAAAAGGCACATTCACCACGATGTTCATTGCAGCACTATTTACAATAGCCAGGTAATGGAAGCAACCTAAATGCCCACAGACAGATGAATGGATAAAGATGGGGTACATATATAAAATGGAATATTACTCGGCCATAAAAAGGAATGAAACTGGGTCATTTGTAGAGACATCGATGGATCTAGAGACTGTCATACAGAATGAAGTAAGTCAGAAAGAGGAAAACAAATATTGTATATTAATGCATATATGTGGAACCTAAAAAAATGATACAGATGAACTGGTTTGCAGGGAAGAAATAGAGACGCAGAGGTAGAGAACAAACGTATGGACACCACGTGTGGGAAGCCATGGGGTGGTGGTGGTGGGATGAGTTGGGAGATTGGGATTGACCTGTATACATGTATATGCATAAAATACATAAGTGATAATAACCTGCTGTATAAAAAAGTAAATAAAATTAAATTTAAAAATTAAAAAAAATAAAACTTAAAACTGAAACAGAAATAAGTTCTGCCCTTCACACAGATGTATTTATAGAAATGAATTATTTCCATGCTTATATCTATAAATACATAAAAGAGGAATAAAATCTAAGTTGAACCATAAACGAAAAAATACCTGAACCCACCAGTTATACAGAGGAAAACCCTATCAGGGCACTTGCTCCAGCGGTAAACAATTCTGAAATTGGTCAGAGGTGTGGAATCATCACCCATCCAGCCAGCAACCCACCCCCCACGCAAGGAGCGTCCTCATTGCAAAGCTGGGAGACCGTGCCAAGGCATCTCTGAATAAAGGTGAGCTGAGCCCCAGTCCAGCTGCTGCTGAACTGTTCCCACCCTTCCCAGGTAAAACACCTGAATATGTACAAGGGCTTGAAAGCCTAGAGGAAGGGCCGCGGAGCCACACCAGCGACAGCACGCAGGCCAACATGGTGACTGCAGGTCAGCCAAGGTTGTCCTGGCCCCGTGCGCTCTTCCGGAAGCTTTCCATTATCCTGCCTGAGATACCCCTCCTGTCCCGGTCCCCACTGATTTTTCCTTCCTCACCTCTGTCCAGAGAGAAATTCCAGCGGAAGGTATGGGTGACACATCCTCTTCTTTACAGGTGGCAGCCTGGCAACTCCTGCAGAAAGGCCAGCAGAACCCCACTCACACCAGGCCACCAACAAAGCTGTGGCCCCTATTTCCCTCCCACCAGCTCAGCCCCGAGACTGCTGACGGGGCAGAGAATATGGAGTCAGGCACAGCTTCAGGGGCTATTGCCGCCTGGAGCGCTGTTTATATTGACCTCAACCAGGCACACCTGGGGCGGGCCCGCCGGCAGGGTAAGGCTGCCCAGGTCAGCTAATCCACAACCCTCAGGGAATCACATTGTTGAAAATGGACCTCGCTAAGGCAGAATAGAAGCCAAGGAAAATAAGGACACAATGCCATTTGCAGCACCGTAGATGAGTCTAGAGGTACATATCATATCATATCACTTAGAGGTGTTACCTAAAATAGATAGCAGGGCAGTTATTTCCACTGAGAAGTGCAATCACAGGTTCATTAAACAAGCTTATGGTTCACCAATGGAAAGGTGTGAGGATTGGTTTCATTACGATATCGGGGTTAACAGACATATACAAACAGAGGTGACATATATAATCACCAAAGACCTATGGAATACCAAGAGAAGACTACTCAACATTCTGTCATAACGTACATGGGTAAAGGATCCCAGGAAGAACAGACATCTGTATATGTGTAAAAGAACCACATCTTCGACACCTACAATAAGCCAAACATTGTAATCATACTTGTTGTAATGAAAAATAAAAAATTAAATTAAAAATCCGAACAAGAAGTAGGGAGACAAACTTGAGGGGCTTTCTCCTGGCACATTCCATTCTAAATTCCAATCTAGAACACGACTTCCATTGAGGCTCTGTTGCCCTAGTAACCAGATTTGGTAAGGGATAACTGCTGCCACCTTGTGGCCGTTTCACACAACAGCAGCTTTAATCCCAGCGCTAATGGTCAGTTGATATTCAAAATCATTGCAGGCCTGTAAATGACACCTGCCCTGAAAACAAATCCTGGGGTCACATATCGACCAAAAATTTCAAAGGACGTCCATATTTCAAAACGACCGTTTCAAAAGGCATATTTTATGCACATTAGTGTTCTGCTTCTTTGTCTTTCTTTCTTTTTTGGTTAAAAAGACGGGAATGGAAAAAGGCATCCCTCAGAATGGGCGAAAATAGTTGCAAACGAATCAATGGACAAAGGTTTAATCTCCAATATATATAAACAGCTCATGCACCTTAATGTTAAAAAAACAAAAAACCCAATACAAAAATGGGCAGAAGATCTAAAGAGACGTTTCTTCAAAGAAGACACAGAGAGGGCCAAGACGCACATGAAAAGCTGCTCAAGAGCACTAATTATTAGAGAAATGCAAATCAAAAGTACAATGAGGTATCCCCTCACACCTGTTAGAATCGGCATCATCAGAAAATCTACAAACAACAAATTCTGGGGAGGGTGTGGACAAAAGGAACCCTCTTCCACTATTGGTGGGAATGTAAATTGATACAGTCACTATGGAGAACAGTATGGAGTTTCCTTAAAAACACTAGAAATAGAATTACCATCTGATCCAGCAATCCCACTTCTGGGCATATACCCAGAGAAAACCATAAATCAAAAAGGCACATTCACCACGATGTTCATTGCAGCACTATTTACAATAGCCAGGTAATGGAAGCAACCTAAATGCCCACAGACAGATGAATGGATAAAGATGGGGTACATATATAAAATGGAATATTACTCGGCCATAAAAAGGAATGAAACTGGGTCATTTGTAGAGACATCGATGGATCTAGAGACTGTCATACAGAATGAAGTAAGTCAGAAAGAGGAAAACAAATATTGTATATTAATGCATATATGTGGAACCTAAAAAAATGATACAGATGAACTGGTTTGCAGGGAAGAAATAGAGACGCAGAGGTAGAGAACAAACGTATGGACACCAAGTGTGGGAAGCCATGGGGTGGTGGTGGTGGGATGAGTTGGGAGATTGGGATTGACCTGTATACATGTATATGCATAAAATACATAAGTGATAATAACCTGCTGTATAAAAAAGTAAATAAAATTAAATTTAAAAATTAAAAAAAATAAAACTTAAAACTAAAACAGAAAAAAGTTCTTCCCTTCACACAGATGTATTTATAGAAATGAATTATTTCCATGCTTATATCTATAAATACATAAAAGAGGAATAAAATCTAAGTTGAACCATAAACGAAAAAATACCTGAACCCACCAGTTATACAGAGGAAAACCCTATCAGGGCACTTGCTCCAGCGGTAAACAATTCTGAAATTGGTCAGAGGTGTGGAATCATCACCCATCCAGCCAGCAACCCACCCCCCACGCAAGGAGCGTCCTCATTGCAAAGCTGGGAGACCGTGCCGAGGCATCTCTGAATAAAGGTGAGCTGAGCCCCAGTCCAGCTGCTGCTGAACTGTTCCCACCCTTCCCAGGTAAAACACCTGAATATGTACAAGGGCTTGAAAGCCTAGAGGAAGGGCCGCGGAGCCACACCAGCGACAGCACGCAGGCCAACATGGTGACTGCAGGTCAGCCAAGGTTGTCCTGGCCCCGTGCGCTCTTCCGGAAGCTTTCCATTATCCTGCCTGAGATACCCCTCCTGTCCCGGTCCCCACTGATTTTTCCTTCCTCACCTCTGTCCGGAGAGAAATTCCAGCGGAAGGTATGGGTGACACATCCTCTTCTTTACAGGTGGCAGCCTGGCAACTCCTGCAGAAAGGCCAGCAGAACCCCACTCACACCAGGCCACCAACAAAGCTGGGGCCCCTATTTCCCTCCCACCAGCTCAGCCCCGAGACTGCTGACGGGGCAGAGAATATGGAGTCAGGCACAGCTTCAGGGGCTATTGCCGCCTGGAGCGCTGTTTATATTGACCTCAACCAGGCACACCTGGGGAGGGCCGGCCGGCAGGGTAAGGCTGCCCAGGTCAGCTAATCCACAACCCTCAGGGAATCACATTGTTGAAAATGGACCTCGCTAAGGCAGAATAGAAGCCAAGGAAAATAAGGACACAATGCCATTTGCAGCACCGTAGATGAGTCTAGAGGTAATCACGTGACTTGTAGTAAGTCAGAAAGTGAAAGACACATATCATATCATATCACTTAGAGGTGTTACCTAAAATAGATAGCAGGGCAGTTATTTCCACTGAGAAGTGCAATCACAGGTTCATTAAACAAGCTTATGGTTCACCAATGGAAAGGTGTGAGGATTGGTTTCATTACGATATCGGGGTTAACAGACATATACAAACAGAGGTGACATATATAATCACCAAAGACCTATGGAATACCAAGAGAAGACTACTCAACATTCTGTCATAACGTACATGGGTAAAGGATCCCAGGAAGAACAGACATCTGTATATGTGTAAAAGAACCACATCTTCGACACCTACAATAAGCTAAACATTGTAATCATACTTGCTGTAATAAAAAATAAAAAATTAAATTAAAAATACGAACAAGAAGTAGGGAGACAAACTTGAGGGGCTTTCTCCTGGCACATTCCATTCTAAATTTCAATCTAGAACACGACTTCCATTGAGGCTCTGTTGCCCTAGTAACCAGATTTGGTAAGGGAGAACTGCTGCCACCTTGTGGCCGTTTCACACAACAGCAGCTTTAATCCCAGCGCTAATGGTCAGTTGATATTCAAAATCTTTGCAGGCCTGTAAATGACACCTGCCCTGAAAACAAATCCTGGGGTCACATATCGACCAAAAAATTCAAAGGACGTCCATATTTCAAAACGACCGTTTCAAAAGGCATATTTTATGCACATTAGTGTTCTGCTTCTTTGTCTTTCTTTCTTTTTTGGTTAAAAAGACGGGAATGGAAAAAGGCATCCCTCAGAATGGGCGAAAATAGTTGCAAACGAATCAATGGACAAAGGTTTAATCTCCAATATATATAAACAGCTCATGCACCTTAATGTTAAAAAAACAAAAAACCCAATACAAAAATGGGCAGAAGATCTAAAGAGACGTTTCTTCAAAGAAGACACAGAGAGGGCCAAGACGCACATGAAAAGCTGCTCAAGAGCACTAATTATTAGAGAAATGCAAATCAAAAGTACAATGAGGTATCCCCTCACACCTGTTAGAATCGGCATCATCAGAAAATCTACAAACAACAAATTCTGGGGAGGGTGTGGACAAAAGGAACCCTCTTCCACTATTGGTGGGAATGTAAATTGATACAGTCACTATGGAGAACAGTATGGAGTTTCCTTAAAAACACTAGAAATAGAATTACCATCTGATCCAGCAATCCCACTTCTGGGCATATACCCAGAGAAAACCATAAATCAAAAAGGCACATTCACCACGATGTTCATTGCAGCACTATTTACAATAGCCAGGTAATGGAAGCAACCTAAATGCCCACAGACAGATGAATGGATAAAGATGTGGTACATATATAAAATGGAATATTACTCGGCCATAAAAAGGAATGAAACTGGGTCATTTGTAGAGACATCGATGGATCTAGAGACTGTCATACAGAATGAAGTAAGTCAGAAAGAGGAAAACAAATATTGTATATTAATGCATATATGTGGAACCTAAAAAAATGATACAGATGAACTGGTTTGCAGGGAAGAAATAGAGACGCAGAGGTAGAGAAGAAACGTATGGACACCAAGTGTGGGAAGCCATGGGGTGGTGGTGGTGGGATGAGTTGGGAGATTGGGATTGACCTGTATACATGTATATGCATAAAATACATAAGTGATAATAACCTGCTGTATAAAAAAGTAAATAAAATTAAATTTAAAAATTAAAAAAAATAAAACTTAAAACTAAAACAGAAAAAAGTTCTTCCCTTCACACAGATGTATTTATAGAAATGAATTATTTCCATGCTTATATCTATAAATACATAAAAGAGGAATAAAATCTAAGTTGAACCATAAACGAAAAAATACCTGAACCCACCAGTTATACAGAGGAAAACCCTATCAGGGCACTTGCTCCAGCGGTAAACAATTCTGAAATTGGTCAGAGGTGTGGAATCATCACCCATCCAGCCAGCAACCCACCCCCCACGCAAGGAGCGTCCTCATTGCAAAGCTGGGAGACCATGCCGAGGCATCTCTGAATAAAGGTGAGCTGAGCCCCAGTCCAGCTGCTGCTGAACTGTTCCCACCCTTCCCAGGTAAAACACCTGAATATGTACAAGGGCTTGAAAGCCTAGAGGAAGGGCCGCGGAGCCACACCAGCGACAGCACGCAGGCCAACATGGTGACTGCAGGTCAGCCAAGGTTGTCCTGGCCCCGTGCGCTCTTCCGGAAGCTTTCCATTATCCTGCCTGAGATACCCCTCCTGTCCCGGTCCCCACTGATTTTTCCTTCCTCACCTCTGTCCGGAGAGAAATTCCAGCGGAAGGTATGGGTGACACATCCTCTTCTTTACAGGTGGCAGCCTGGCAACTCCTGCAGAAAGGCCAGCAGAACCCCACTCACACCAGGCCACCAACAAAGCTGGGGCCCCTATTTCCCTCCCACCAGCTCAGCCCCGAGACTGCTGACGGGGCAGAGAATATGGAGTCAGGCACAGCTTCAGGGGCTATTGCCGCCTGGAGCGCTGTTTATATTGACCTCAACCAGGCACACCTGGGGAGGGCCGGCCGGCAGGGTAAGGCTGCCCAGGTCAGCTAATCCACAACCCTCAGGGAATCACATTGTTGAAAATGGACCTCGCTAAGGCAGAATAGAAGCCAAGGAAAATAAGGACACAATGCCATTTGCAGCACTGTAGATGAGTCTAGAGGTAATCACGTGACTTGTAGTAAGTCAGAAAGTGAAAGACACATATCATATCATATCACTTAGAGGTGTTACCTAAAATAGATAGCAGGGCAGTTATTTCCACTGAGAAGTGCAATCACAGGTTCATTAAACAAGCTTATGGTTCACCAATGGAAAGGTGTGAGGATTGGTTTCATTACGATATCGGGGTTAACAGACATATACAAACAGAGGTGACATATATAATCACCAAAGACCTATGGAATACCAAGAGAAGACTACTCAACATTCTGTCATAACGTACATGGGTAAAGGATCCCAGGAAGAACAGACATCTGTATATGTGTAAAAGAACCACATCTTCGACACCTACAATAAGCCAAACATTGTAATCATACTTGCTGTAATAAAAAATAAAAAATTAAATTAAAAATACGAACAAGAAGTAGGGAGACAAACTTGAGGGGCTTTCTCCTGGCACATTCCATTCTAAATTCCAATCTAGAACACGACTTCCATTGAGGCTCTGTTGCCCTAGTAACCAGATTTGGTAAGGGATAACTGCTGCCACCTTGTGGCCGTTTCACACAACAGCAGCTTTAATCCCAGCGCTAATGGTCAGTTGATATTCAAAATCTTTGCAGGCCTGTAAATGACACCTGCCCTGAAAACAAATCCTGGGGTCACATATCGACCAAAAATTTCAAAGGACGTCCATATTTCAAAACGACCGTTTCAAAAGGCATATTTTATGCACATTAGTGTTCTGCTTCTTTGTCTTTCTTTCTTTTTTGGTTAAAAAGACGGGAATGGAAAAAGGCATCCCTCAGAATGGGCGAAAATAGTTGCAAACGAATCAATGGACAAAGGTTTAATCTCCAATATATATAAACAGCTCATGCACCTTAATGTTAAAAAAACAAAAAACCCAATACAAAAATGGGCAGAAGATCTAAAGAGACGTTTCTTCAAAGAAGACACAGAGAGGGCCAAGACGCACATGAAAAGCTGCTCAAGAGCACTAATTATTAGAGAAATGCAAATCAAAAGTACAATGAGGTATCCCCTCACACCTGTTAGAATCGGCATCATCAGAAAATCTACAAACAACAAATTCTGGGGAGGGTGTGGACAAAAGGAACCCTCTTCCACTATTGGTGGGAATGTAAATTGATACAGTCACTATGGAGAACAGTATGGAGTTTCCTTAAAAACACTAGAAATAGAATTACCATCTGATCCAGCAATCCCACTTCTGGGCATATACCCATTGAAAACCATAAATCAAAAAGGCACATTCACCACGATGTTCATTGCAGCACTATTTACAATAGCCAGGTAATGGAAGCAACCTAAATGCCCACAGACAGATGAATGGATAAAGATGGGGTACATATATAAAATGGAATATTACTCGGCCATAAAAAGGAATGAAACTGGGTCATTTGTAGAGACATCGATGGATCTAGAGACTGTCATACAGAATGAAGTAAGTCAGAAAGAGGAAAACAAATATTGTATATTAATGCATATATGTGGAACCTAAAAAAATGATACAGATGAACTGGTTTGCAGGGAAGAAATAGAGACGCAGAGGTAGAGAACAAACGTATGGACACCAAGTGTGGGAAGCCATGGGGTGGTGGTGGTGGGATGAGTTGGGAGATTGGGATTGACCTGTATACATGTATATGCATAAAATACATAAGTGATAATAACCTGCTGTATAAAAAAGTAAATAAAATTAAATTTAAAAATTAAAAAAAATAAAACTTAAAACTAAAACAGAAAAAAGTTCTTCCCTTCACACAGATGTATTTATAGAAATGAATTATTTCCATGCTTATATCTATAAATACATAAAAGAGGAATAAAATCTAAGTTGAACCATAAACGAAAAAATACCTGAACCCACCAGTTATACAGAGGAAAACCCTATCAGGGCACTTGCTCCAGCGGTAAACAATTCTGAAATTGGTCAGAGGTGTGGAATCATCACCCATCCAGCCAGCAACCCACCCCCCACGCAAGGAGCGTCCTCATTGCAAAGCTGGGAGACCGTGCCGAGGCATCTCTGAATAAAGGTGAGCTGAGCCCCAGTCCAGCTGCTGCTGAACTGTTCCCACCCTTCCCAGGTAAAACACCTGAATATGTACAAGGGCTTGAAAGCCTAGAGGAAGGGCCGCGGAGCCACACCAGCGACAGCACGCAGGCCAACATGGTGACTGCAGGTCAGCCAAGGTTGTCCTGGCCCCGTGCGCTCTTCCGGAAGCTTTCCATTATCCTGCCTGAGATACCCCTCCTGTCCCGGTCCCCACTGATTTTTCCTTCCTCACCTCTGTCCGGAGAGAAATTCCAGCGGAAGGTATGGGTGACACATCCTCTTCTTTACAGGTGGCAGCCTGGCAACTCCTGCAGAAAGGCCAGCAGAACCCCACTCACACCAGGCCACCAACAAAGCTGGGGCCCCTATTTCCCTCCCACCAGCTCAGCCCCGAGACTGCTGACGGGGCAGAGAATATGGAGTCAGGCACAGCTTCAGGGGCTATTGCCGCCTGGAGCGCTGTTTATATTGACCTCAACCAGGCACACCTGGGGAGGGCCGGCCAGCAGGGTAAGGCTGCCCAGGTCAGCTAATCCACAACCCTCAGGGAATCACATTGTTGAAAATGGACCTCGCTAAGGCAGAATAGAAGCCAAGGAAAATAAGGACACAATGCCATTTGCAGCACCGTAGATGAGTCTAGAGGTAATCACGTGACTTGTAGTAAGTCAGAAAGTGAAAGACACATATCATATCATATCACTTAGAGGTGTTACCTAAAATAGATAGCAGGGCAGTTATTTCCACTGAGAAGTGCAATCACAGGTTCATTAAACAAGCTTATGGTTCACCAATGGAAAGGTGTGAGGATTGGTTTCATTACGATATCGGGGTTAACAGACCTATACAAACAGAGGTGACATATATAATCACCAAAGACCTATGGAATACCAAGAGAAGACTACTCAACATTCTGTCATAACGTACATGGGTAAAGGATCCCAGGAAGAACAGACATCTGTATATGTGTAAAAGAACCACATCTTCGACACCTACAATAAGCCAAACATTGTAATCATACTTGCTGTAATAAAAAATAAAAAATTAAATTAAAAATACGAACAAGAAGTAGGGAGACAAACTTGAGGGGCTTTCTCCTGGCACATTCCATTCTAAATTCCAATCTAGAACACGACTTCCATTGAGGCTCTGTTGCCCTAGTAACCAGATTTGGTAAGGGATAACTGCTGCCACCTTGTGGCCGTTTCACACAACAGCAGCTTTAATCCCAGCGCTAATGGTCAGTTGATATTCAAAATCTTTGCAGGCCTGTAAATGACACCTGCCCTGAAAACAAATCCTGGGGTCACATATCGACCAAAAAATTCAAAGGACGTCCATATTTCAAAACGACCGTTTCAAAAGGCATATTTTATGCACATTAGTGTTCTGCTTCTTTGTCTTTCTTTCTTTTTTGGTTAAAAAGACGGGAATGGAAAAAGGCATCCCTCAGAATGGGCGAAAATAGTTGCAAACGAATCAATGGACAAAGGTTTAATCTCCAATATATATAAACAGCTCATGCACCTTAATGTTAAAAAAACAAAAAACCCAATACAAAAATGGGCAGAAGATCTAAAGAGACGTTTCTTCAAAGAAGACACAGAGAGGGCCAAGACGCACATGAAAAGCTCCTCAAGAGCACTAATTATTAGAGAAATGCAAATCAAAAGTACAATGAGGTATCCCCTCACACCTGTTAGAATCGGCATCATCAGAAAATCTACAAACAACAAATTCTGGGGAGGGTGTGGACAAAAGGAACCCTCTTCCACTATTGGTGGGAATGTAAATTGATACAGTCACTATGGAGAACAGTATGGAGTTTCCTTAAAAACACTAGAAATAGAATTACCATCTGATCCAGCAATCCCACTTCTGGGCATATACCCAGAGAAAACCATAAATCAAAAAGGCACATTCACCACGATGTTCATTGCAGCACTATTTACAATAGCCAGGTAATGGAAGCAACCTAAATGCCCACAGACAGATGAATGGATAAAGATGGGGTACATATATAAAATGGAATATTACTCGGCCATAAAAAGGAATGAAACTGGGTCATTTGTAGAGACATCGATGGATCTAGAGACTGTCATACAGAATGAAGTAAGTCAGAAAGAGGAAAACAAATATTGTATATTAATGCATATATGTGGAACCTAAAAAAATGATACAGATGAACTGGTTTGCAGGGAAGAAATAGAGACGCAGAGGTAGAGAACAAACGTATGGACACCAAGTGTGGGAAGCCATGGGGTGGTGGTGGTGGGATGAGTTGGGAGATTGGGATTGACCTGTATACATGTATATGCATAAAATACATAAGTGATAATAACCTGCTGTATAAAAAAGTAAATAAAATTAAATTTAAAAATTAAAAAAAATAAAACTTAAAACTAAAACAGAAAAAAGTTCTTCCCTTCACACAGATGTATTTATAGAAATGAATTATTTCCATGCTTATATCTATAAATACATAAAAGAGGAATAAAATCTAAGTTGAACCATAAACGAAAAAATACCTGAACCCACCAGTTATACAGAGGAAAACCCTATCAGGGCACTTGCTCCAGCGGTAAACAATTCTGAAATTGGTCAGAGGTGTGGAATCATCACCCATCCAGCCAGCAACCCACCCCCCACGCAAGGAGCGTCCTCATTGCAAAGCTGGGAGACCGTGCCGAGGCATCTCTGAATAAAGGTGAGCTGAGCCCCAGTCCAGCTGCTGCTGAACTGTTCCCACCCTTCCCAGGTAAAACACCTGAATATGTACAAGGGCTTGAAAGCCTAGAGGAAGGGCCGCGGAGCCACACCAGCGACAGCACGCAGGCCAACATGGTGACTGCAGGTCAGCCAAGGTTGTCCTGGCCCCGTGCGCTCTTCCGGAAGCTTTCCATTATCCTGCCTGAGATACCCCTCCTGTCCCGGTCCCCACTGATTTTTCCTTCCTCACCTCTGTCCGGAGAGAAATTCCAGCGGAAGGTATGGGTGACACATCCTCTTCTTTACAGGTGGCAGCCTGGCAACTCCTGCAGAAAGGCCAGCAGAACCCCACTCACACCAGGCCACCAACAAAGCTGGGGCCCCTATTTCCCTCCCACCAGCTCAGCCCCGAGACTGCTGACGGGGCAGAGAATATGGAGTCAGGCACAGCTTCAGGGGCTATTGCCGCCTGGAGCGCTGTTTATATTGACCTCAACCAGGCACACCTGGGGAGGGCCGGCCGGCAGGGTAAGGCTGCCCAGGTCAGCTAATCCACAACCCTCAGGGAATCACATTGTTGAAAATGGACCTCGCTAAGGCAGAATAGAAGCCAAGGAAAATAAGGACACAATGCCATTTGCAGCACCGTAGATGAGTCTAGAGGTAATCACGTGACTTGTAGTAAGTCAGAAAGTGAAAGACACATATCATATCATATCACTTAGAGGTGTTACCTAAAATAGATAGCAGGGCAGTTATTTCCACTGAGAAGTGCAATCACAGGTTCATTAAACAAGCTTATGGTTCACCAATGGAAAGGTGTGAGGATTGGTTTCATTACGATATCGGGGTTAACAGACATATACAAACAGAGGTGACATATATAATCACCAAAGACCTATGGAATACCAAGAGAAGACTACTCAACATTCTGTCATAACGTACATGGGTAAAGGATCCCAGGAAGAACAGACATCTGTATATGTGTAAAAGAACCACATCTTCGACACCTACAATAAGCCAAACATTGTAATCATACTTGCTGTAATAAAAAATAAAAAATTAAATTAAAAATACGAACAAGAAGTAGGGAGACAAACTTGAGGGGCTTTCTCCTGGCACATTCCATTCTAAATTCCAATCTAGAACACGACTTCCATTGAGGCTCTGTTGCCCTAGTAACCAGATTTGGTAAGGGATAACTGCTGCCACCTTGTGGCCGTTTCACACAACAGCAGCTTTAATCCCAGCGCTAATGGTCAGTTGATATTCAAAATCTTTGCAGGCCTGTAAATGACACCTGCCCTGAAAACAAATCCTGGGGTCACATATCGACCAAAAAATTCAAAGGACGTCCATATTTCAAAACGACCGTTTCAAAAGGCATATTTTATGCACATTAGTGTTCTGCTTCTTTGTCTTTCTTTCTTTTTTGGTTAAAAAGACGGGAATGGAAAAAGGCATCCCTCAGAATGGGCGAAAATAGTTGCAAACGAATCAATGGACAAAGGTTTAATCTCCAATATATATAAACAGCTCATGCACCTTAATGTTAAAAAAACAAAAAACCCAATACAAAAATGGGCAGAAGATCTAAAGAGACGTTTCTTCAAAGAAGACACAGAGAGGGCCAAGACGCACATGAAAAGCTGCTCAAGAGCACTAATTATTAGAGAAATGCAAATCAAAAGTACAATGAGGTATCCCCTCACACCTGTTAGAATCGGCATCATCAGAAAATCTACAAACAACAAATTCTGGGGAGGGTGTGGACAAAAGGAACCCTCTTCCACTATTGGTGGGAATGTAAATTGATACAGTCACTATGGAGAACAGTATGGAGTTTCCTTAAAAACACTAGAAATAGAATTACCATCTGATCCAGCAATCCCACTTCTGGGCATATACCCAGAGAAAACCATAAATCAAAAAGGCACATTCACCACGATGTTCATTGCAGCACTATTTACAATAGCCAGGTAATGGAAGCAACCTAAATGCCCACAGACAGATGAATGGATAAAGATGGGGTACATATATAAAATGGAATATTACTCGGCCATAAAAAGGAATGAAACTGGGTCATTTGTAGAGACATCGATGGATCTAGAGACTGTCATACAGAATGAAGTAAGTCAGAAAGAGGAAAACAAATATTGTATATTAATGCATATATGTGGAACCTAAAAAAATGATACAGATGAACTGGTTTGCAGGGAAGAAATAGAGACGCAGAGGTAGAGAACAAACGTATGGACACCAAGTGTGGGAAGCCATGGGGTGGTGGTGGTGGGATGAGTTGGGAGATTGGGATTGACCTGTATACATGTATATGCATAAAATACATAAGTGATAATAACCTGCTGTATAAAAAAGTAAATAAAATTAAATTTAAAAATTAAAAAAAATAAAACTTAAAACTAAAACAGAAAAAAGTTCTTCCCTTCACACAGATGTATTTATAGAAATGAATTATTTCCATGCTTATATCTATAAATACATAAAAGAGGAATAAAATCTAAGTTGAACCATAAACGAAAAAATACCTGAACCCACCAGTTATACAGAGGAAAACCCTATCAGGGCACTTGCTCCAGCGGTAAACAATTCTGAAATTGGTCAGAGGTGTGGAATCATCACCCATCCAGCCAGCAACCCACCCCCCACGCAAGGAGCGTCCTCATTGCAAAGCTGGGAGACCGTGCCGAGGCATCTCTGAATAAAGGTGAGCTGAGCCCCAGTCCAGCTGCTGCTGAACTGTTCCCACCCTTCCCAGGTAAAACATCTGAATATGTACAAGGGCTTGAAAGCCTAGAGGAAGGGCCGCGGAGCCACACCAGCGACAGCACGCAGGGCAACATGGTGACTGCAGGTCAGCCAAGGTTGTCCTGGCCCCGTGCGCTCTTCCGGAAGCTTTCCATTATCCTGCCTGAGATACCCCTCCTGTCCCGGTCCCCACTGATTTTTCCTTCCTCACCTCTGTCCGGAGAGAAATTCCAGCGGAAGGTATGGGTGACACATCCTCTTCTTTACAGGTGGCAGCCTGGCAACTCCTGCAGAAAGGCCAGCAGAACCCCACTCACACCAGGCCACCAACAAAGCTGGGGCCCCTATTTCCCTCCCACCAGCTCAGCCCCGAGACTGCTGACGGGGCAGAGAATATGGAGTCAGGCACAGCTTCAGGGGCTATTGCCGCCTGGAGCGCTGTTTATATTGACCTCAACCAGGCACACCTGGGGAGGGCCGGCCGGCAGGGTAAGGCTGCCCAGGTCAGCTAATCCACAACCCTCAGGGAATCACATTGTTGAAAATGGACCTCGCTAAGGCAGAATAGAAGCCAAGGAAAATAAGGACACAATGCCATTTGCAGCACCGTAGATGAGTCTAGAGGTAATCACGTGACTTGTAGTAAGTCAGAAAGTGAAAGACACATATCATATCATATCACTTAGAGGTGTTACCTAAAATAGATAGCAGGGCAGTTATTTCCACTGAGAAGTGCAATCACAGGTTCATTAAACAAGCTTATGGTTCACCAATGGAAAGGTGTGAGGATTGGTTTCATTACGATATCGGGGTTAACAGACCTATACAAACAGAGGTGACATATATAATCACCAAAGACCTATGGAATACCAAGAGAAGACTACTCAACATTCTGTCATAACGTACATGGGTAAAGGATCCCAGGAAGAACAGACATCTGTATATGTGTAAAAGAACCACATCTTCGACACCTACAATAAGCCAAACATTGTAATCATACTTGCTGTAATAAAAAATAAAAAATTAAATTAAAAATACGAACAAGAAGTAGGGAGACAAACTTGAGGGGCTTTCTCCTGGCACATTCCATTCTAAATTCCAATCTAGAACACGACTTCCATTGAGGCTCTGTTGCCCTAGTAACCAGATTTGGTAAGGGATAACTGCTGCCACCTTGTGGCCGTTTCACACAACAGCAGCTTTAATCCCAGCGCTAATGGTCAGTTGATATTCAAAATCTTTGCAGGCCTGTAAATGACACCTGCCCTGAAAACAAATCCTGGGGTCACATATCGACCAAAAAATTCAAAGGACGTCCATATTTCAAAACGACCGTTTCAAAAGGCATATTTTATGCACATTAGTGTTCTGCTTCTTTGTCTTTCTTTCTTTTTTGGTTAAAAAGACGGGAATGGAAAAAGGCATCCCTCAGAATGGGCGAAAATAGTTGCAAACGAATCAATGGACAAAGGTTTAATCTCCAATATATATAAACAGCTCATGCACCTTAATGTTAAAAAAACAAAAAACCCAATACAAAAATGGGCAGAAGATCTAAAGAGACGTTTCTTCAAAGAAGACACAGAGAGGGCCAAGACGCACATGAAAAGCTGCTCAAGAGCACTAATTATTAGAGAAATGCAAATCAAAAGTACAATGAGGTATCCCCTCACACCTGTTAGAATCGGCATCATCAGAAAATCTACAAACAACAAATTCTGGGGAGGGTGTGGACAAAAGGAACCCTCTTCCACTATTGGTGGGAATGTAAATTGATACAGTCACTATGGAGAACAGTATGGAGTTTCCTTAAAAACACTAGAAATAGAATTACCATCTGATCCAGCAATCCCACTTCTGGGCATATACCCAGAGAAAACCATAAATCAAAAAGGCACATTCACCACGATGTTCATTGCAGCACTATTTACAATAGCCAGGTAATGGAAGCAACCTAAATGCCCACAGACAGATGAATGGATAAAGATGGGGTACATATATAAAATGGAATATTACTCGGCCATAAAAAGGAATGAAACTGGGTCATTTGTAGAGACATCGATGGATCTAGAGACTGTCATACAGAATGAAGTAAGTCAGAAAGAGGAAAACAAATATTGTATATTAATGCATATATGTGGAACCTAAAAAAATGATACAGATGAACTGGTTTGCAGGGAAGAAATAGAGACGCAGAGGTAGAGAACAAACGTATGGACACCAAGTGTGGGAAGCCATGGGGTGGTGGTGGTGGGATGAGTTGGGAGATTGGGATTGACCTGTATACATGTATATGCATAAAATACATAAGTGATAATAACCTGCTGTATAAAAAAGTAAATAAAATTAAATTTAAAAATTAAAAAAAATAAAACTTAAAACTAAAACAGAAAAAAGTTCTTCCCTTCACACAGATGTATTTATAGAAATGAATTATTTCCATGCTTATATCTATAAATACATAAAAGAGGAATAAAATCTAAGTTGAACCATAAACGAAAAAATACCTGAACCCACCAGTTATACAGAGGAAAACCCTATCAGGGCACTTGCTCCAGCGGTAAACAATTCTGAAATTGGTCAGAGGTGTGGAATCATCACCCATCCAGCCAGCAACCCACCCCCCACGCAAGGAGCGTCCTCATTGCAAAGCTGGGAGACCGTGCCGAGGCATCTCTGAATAAAGGTGAGCTGAGCCCCAGTCCAGCTGCTGCTGAACTGTTCCCACCCTTCCCAGGTAAAACACCTGAATATGTACAAGGGCTTGAAAGCCTAGAGGAAGGGCCGCGGAGCCACACCAGCGACAGCACGCAGGCCAACATGGTGACTGCAGGTCAGCCAAGGTTGTCCTGGCCCCGTGCGCTCTTCCGGAAGCTTTCCATTATCCTGCCTGAGATACCCCTCCTGTCCCGGTCCCCACTGATTTTTCCTTCCTCACCTCTGTCCGGAGAGAAATTCCAGCGGAAGGTATGGGTGACACATCCTCTTCTTTACAGGTGGCAGCCTGGCAACTCCTGCAGAAAGGCCAGCAGAACCCCACTCACACCAGGCCACCAACAAAGCTGGGGCCCCTATTTCCCTCCCACCAGCTCAGCCCCGAGACTGCTGACGGGGCAGAGAATATGGAGTCAGGCACAGCTTCAGGGGCTATTGCCGCCTGGAGCGCTGTTTATATTGACCTCAACCAGGCACACCTGGGGAGGGCCGGCCGGCAGGGTAAGGCTGCCCAGGTCAGCTAATCCACAACCCTCAGGGAATCACATTGTTGAAAATGGACCTCGCTAAGGCAGAATAGAAGCCAAGGAAAATAAGGACACAATGCCATTTGCAGCACCGTAGATGAGTCTAGAGGTAATCACGTGACTTGTAGTAAGTCAGAAAGTGAAAGACACATATCATATCATATCACTTAGAGGTGTTACCTAAAATAGATAGCAGGGCAGTTATTTCCACTGAGAAGTGCAATCACAGGTTCATTAAACAAGCTTATGGTTCACCAATGGAAAGGTGTGAGGATTGGTTTCATTACGATATCGGGGTTAACAGACCTATACAAACAGAGGTGACATATATAATCACCAAAGACCTATGGAATACCAAGAGAAGACTACTCAACATTCTGTCATAACGTACATGGGTAAAGGATCCCAGGAAGAACAGACATCTGTATATGTGTAAAAGAACCACATCTTCGACACCTACAATAAGCCAAACATTGTAATCATACTTGCTGTAATAAAAAATAAAAAATTAAATTAAAAATACGAACAAGAAGTAGGGAGACAAACTTGAGGGGCTTTCTCCTGGCACATTCCATTCTAAATTCCAATCTAGAACACGACTTCCATTGAGGCTCTGTTGCCCTAGTAACCAGATTTGGTAAGGGAGAACTGCTGCCACCTTGTGGCCGTTTCACACAACAGCAGCTTTAATCCCAGCGCTAATGGTCAGTTGATATTCAAAATCTTTGCAGGCCTGTAAATGACACCTGCCCTGAAAACAAATCCTGGGGTCACATATCGACCAAAAAATTCAAAGGACGTCCATATTTCAAAACGACCGTTTCAAAAGGCATATTTTATGCACATTAGTGTTCTGCTTCTTTGTCTTTCTTTCTTTTTTGGTTAAAAAGACGGGAATGGAAAAAGGCATCCCTCAGAATGGGCGAAAATAGTTGCAAACGAATCAATGGACAAAGGTTTAATCTCCAATATATATAAACAGCTCATGCACCTTAATGTTAAAAAAACAAACAACCCAATACAAAAATGGGCAGAAGATCTAAAGAGACGTTTCTTCAAAGAAGACACAGAGAGGGCCAAGACGCACATGAAAAGCTGCTCAAGAGCACTAATTATTAGAGAAATGCAAATCAAAAGTACAATGAGGTATCCCCTCACACCTGTTAGAATCGGCATCATCAGAAAATCTACAAACAACAAATTCTGGGGAGGGTGTGGACAAAAGGAACCCTCTTCCACTATTGGTGGGAATGTAAATTGATACAGTCACTATGGAGAACAGTATGGAGTTTCCTTAAAAACACTAGAAATAGAATTACCATCTGATCCAGCAATCCCACTTCTGGGCATATACCCAGAGAAAACCATAAATCAAAAAGGCACATTCACCACGATGTTCATTGCAGCACTATTTACAATAGCCAGGTAAGGGAAGCAACCTAAATGCCCACAGACAGATGAATGGATAAAGATGTGGTACATATATAAAATGGAATATTACTCGGCCATAAAAAGGAATGAAACTGGGTCATTTGTAGAGACATCGATGGATCTAGAGACTGTCATACAGAATGAAGTAAGTCAGAAAGAGGAAAACAAATATTGTATATTAATGCATATATGTGGAACCTAAAAAAATGATACAGATGAACTGGTTTGCAGGGAAGAAATAGAGACGCAGAGGTAGAGAAGAAACGTATGGACACCAAGTGTGGGAAGCCATGGGGTGGTGGTGGTGGGATGAGTTGGGAGATTGGGATTGACCTGTATACATGTATATGCATAAAATACATAAGTGATAATAACCTGCTGTATAAAAAAGTAAATAAAATTAAATTTAAAAATTAAAAAAAATAAAACTTAAAACTAAAACAGAAAAAAGTTCTTCCCTTCACACAGATGTATTTATAGAAATGAATTATTTCCATGCTTATATCTATAAATACATAAAAGAGGAATAAAATCTAAGTTGAACCATAAACGAAAAAATACCTGAACCCACCAGTTATACAGAGGAAAACCCTATCAGGGCACTTGCTCCAGCGGTAAACAATTCTGAAATTGGTCAGAGGTGTGGAATCATCACCCATCCAGCCAGCAACCCACCCCCCACGCAAGGAGCGTCCTCATTGCAAAGCTGGGAGACCGTGCCGAGGCATCTCTGAATAAAGGTGAGCTGAGCCCCAGTCCAGCTGCTGCTGAACTGTTCCCACCCTTCCCAGGTAAAACACCTGAATATGTACAAGGGCTTGAAAGCCTAGAGGAAGGGCCGCGGAGCCACACCAGCGACAGCACGCAGGCCAACATGGTGACTGCAGGTCAGCCAAGGTTGTCCTGGCCCCGTGCGCTCTTCCGGAAGCTTTCCATTATCCTGCCTGAGATACCCCTCCTGTCCCGGTCCCCACTGATTTTTCCTTCCTCACCTCTGTCCGGAGAGAAATTCCAGCGGAAGGTATGGGTGACACATCCTCTTCTTTACAGGTGGCAGCCTGGCAACTCCTGCAGAAAGGCCAGCAGAACCCCACTCACACCAGGCCACCAACAAAGCTGGGGCCCCTATTTCCCTCCCACCAGCTCAGCCCCGAGACTGCTGACGGGGCAGAGAATATGGAGTCAGGCACAGCTTCAGGGGCTATTGCCGCCTGGAGCGCTGTTTATATTGACCTCAACCAGGCACACCTGGGGAGGGCCGGCCGGCAGGTTCAGGCTGCCCAGGTCAGCTAATCCTCAGCCCTCAGGGAATCACACTGTTGAAAATGGACCTCACTAAGGCAGAGTAGAAGCCAAGGAATAAAAGGACACAATGCCATTTGCAGCACTGTAGATGTGTCTAGAGGTAATCACGTGACTTGTAGTAAGTCAGAAAGTGAAAGACACATATCATATCATATCACTTATAGGTGTTACCTAAAAACGGATACCAGGGCAGATATTTCCACGGAGAAGGACAATCACAGATTCATTAAACAAACTTATGGTTCACCAATGGAAAGGTGTGAGGATTTGTTTCATTACAATGTTGGGGTTAACAGACATACAAACACAGGTGACATATATAATCACCAAAGACCTATGGAATACCAAGAGAAGACGACTCAACATCCTGTCATAACGTACATGGGAAAAGGATCCCAGGAAGAACAGACATATGTGTATGTGTAAAAGAAGCACATCTTCCACACCTACCACAAGCCAAACATTGTAATCACACTTGCTGTAATCAAAAATAAAAAATTAAATTAAAAACACGAAGAAGAAGTAGTGAGACCAACTTGAGGGGCTTTCTCCTGGCACATTCCATTCTAAATTCCAATCTAGAACACGACTTCCATTGAGGCTCTGTTGCCCTAGTAACCAGATTTGGTAAGGGAGAACTGCTGCCACCTTGTGGCCGTTTCACACAACAGCAGCTTTAATCCCAGCGCTCATGGTCAGTTGATATTCAAAATCATTGCAGACCTGTAAATGACACCTGCCCTGAAAACAAATCCTGGGGTCACATATCGACCAAAAAATTCAAAGGACGCCCATATTTCAAAACGACCGTTTCAAAAGGCATATTTTACGCACATTAGTGTTCTGCTTCTTTTTCTTTCTTTCTTTCTTTGTTAAAAAAACAGGAATGGAAAAAGGCATCCCTCAGAATGGGCGAAAATATTTGCAAACGAATCAATGGACAAAGGTTTAATCTCCAACATATATAAAGAGCTCATGCAGCTTAATATTAAAACAACAAACAACCCAATACAAAAATGGGCAGAAGATCTAAAGAGACGTTTCTTCAAAGAAGACACAGAGACGGCCAAGACGCACATGCAAAGCTGCTCAACATCACTAATTATTAGAGAAATGCAAATCAAAACTACAATGAGGGATCACCCCACACCTGTTAGAAACGGCATCATCAGAAAATCTACAACCAACAAACTCTGGGGAGGGTGTGGACAAAAGGAACCCTCTTCCACTATTGGTGGGAATGTAAATTGATACAGTGTCTATGGACAACAGTATGGAGTTTCGTTAAAAAAACTTGAAATAGAATTACCATATGATCCAGCAATCCTACTTCTGGGCATATACCAGAGAAAACCATAAATCAAAAAGGCACATTCACCACAATGGTCAGTGCAGCACTATTGACAATAGCCAGGTAATGGAAGCAACCTAAATACCCACAGACAGACGAATGGATAAAGATGTGGTACATATATAAAATGGAATATTACTCAGCCATAAGAAGGAATGAACCTGGGTCATTTGTAGAGACGTCGATGGATCTAGAGACTGTCATACAGAATGAAGTAAGTCAGAGAGAGAAAAACAAATATTCTTTATTAATGCATATATGTGGAACCTAGACAAATGGTACAGATGAACTGGTTTGCAGGGAAGAAACAGAGACACAGAGGTAGAGAACAAACGTATGGACACCAAGTGTGGGAAGCCATGGGGTGGTGGTGGTGGGATGAGTCGGGAGATTGGGATTGACCTGTATACATGTATATGCATAAAATACATAACTAATAATAACCTGCTGTATAAAAAAATAAATAAAATTAAATTTCAAAATTTTATAAAATAAAATTTAAAAATAGAAAAAAGGTCTTCCCTTCACACAGATGTATTTATATGAATGAACTATTGTCATGCTTATATCAATAAATACACAAAAGAGGAATAAAACCTAACTTGAACCAAAAAGGAAAAAATACCTGAACCCACCAGTTATACAGAGGAAAACCCTATCAGGGCACTTGCTCCAGCGGTAAACAATTCTGAAATTGGTCAGAGGTGGGGAATCATCTCCCATACAGCCAGCAGCCCACCCCCCACGCAAGGAGCGTCCTCATTGCAAATCTGGGGGACAATGCCGAGACATCTGTGAGTAAACGTGAGCAGAGCCCCAGGCCAGCTGCTGCTGAAATGTTCCCACCCTTCCCAGGTAAAACACCTGAATATGTACAAGGGCTTGAAAGCCTAGAGGAAGGGCCGTGGAGCCACACCAGCGGCAGCACGCAGGCCAACTTGGTGCCTGCAGGACAGCCAGGATGGTCCTGGCCCCGGGTGCTCTTCTAGAAGCTTTCCATTGCCCTGCCTGAGATACCCTTCTTGTCCAGGCCCCCACTGCTTTTTTCCTTCCTCACCTCTGTCCGGAGAGAAATTCCAGCGGAAGGTATGGGTGACACATCCTCTTCTTTACAGGTGGCAGCCTGGCAACCCCTGCAGAAAGTCCAGCACAGCCCCACTCACAACGGGCCACCCACAAAGCCGTGGCCCCTCACTCCCTCCCACCAGCACAGCCCCGAGACTGCTGACGGGGCAGAGAATATGGAGTCAGGCACGGCTTCAGGGGCTATTGCTGCCTGGAGCGCTGTTTATATTGACCTCAACCCAGGCACACCTGAGGAGGGCCGGCCGGCAGGTTCAGGCTGCCCAGGTCAGCTAATCCTCAGCCCTCAGGGAATCACACTGTTGAAAATGGACCTCACTAAGGCAGAGTAGAAGCCAAGGAATAAAAGGACACAATGCCATTTGCAGCACTGTAGATGTGTCTAGAGGTAATGACGTGAATTGTAGTAAGTCAGAAAGTGAAAGACACATGTCATATCATATCACTTATAGGTGTTACCTAAAAACGGATACCAGGGCAGATATTTCCACGGAGAAGGACAATCACAGATTCATTAAACAAACTTATGGTTCACCAATGGAAAGGTGTGAGGATTGGTTTCATTACGATATTGGGGTTAACAGACATACAAACACAGGTGACATATATAATCACCAAAGACCTATGGAATACCAAGGGAAGACGACTCAACATTCTGTCATAACGTACATGGGAAAAGGATCCCAGGAAGAACAGACATATGTGTATGTGTAAAAGAAGCACATCTTCCACACCTACCACAAGCCAAACATTGTAATCACACTTGCTGTAATCAAAAATAAAAAATTAAATTAAAAACACGAAGAAGAAGTAGTGAGACCAACTTGAGGGGCTTTCTCCTGGCACATTCCATTCTAAATTCCAATCTAGAACACGACTTCCATTGAGGCTCTGTTGCCCTAGTAACCAGATTTGGTAAGGGAGAACTGCTGCCACCTTGTGGCCATTTCACACAACAGCAGCTTTAATCCCAGCGCTCATGGTCAGTTGATATTCAAAATCATTGCAGACCTGTAAATGACACCTGCCCTGAAAACAAATCCTGGGGTCACATATCGACCAAAAAATTCAAAGGACGCCCATATTTCAAAACGACCGTTTCAAAAGGCATATTTTACGCACATTAGTGTTCTGCTTCTTTTTCTTTCTTTCTTTCTTTGTTAAAAAAACAGGAATGGAAAAAGGCATCCCTCAGAATGGGCGAAAATATTTGCAAACGAATCAATGGACAAAGGTTTAATCTCCAACATATATAAAGAGCTCATGCAGCTTAATATTAAAACAACAAACAACCCAATACAAAAATGGGCAGAAGATCTAAAGAGACGTTTCTTCAAAGAAGACACAGAGACGGCCAAGACGCACATGCAAAGCTGCTCAACATCACTAATTATTAGAGAAATGCAAATCAAAACTACAATGAGGGATCACCCCACACCTGTTAGAAACGGCATCATCAGAAAATCTACAACCAACAAACTCTGGGGAGGGTGTGGACAAAAGGAACCCTCTTCCACTATTGGTGGGAATGTAAATTGATACAGTGTCTATGGACAACAGTATGGAGTTTCGTTAAAAAAACTTGAAATAGAATTACCATATGATCCAGCAATCCTACTTCTGGGCATATACCAGAGAAAACCATAAATCAAAAAGGCACATTCACCACAATGGTCAGTGCAGCACTATTGACAATAGCCAGGTAATGGAAGCAACCTAAATACCCACAGACAGACGAATGGATAAAGATGTGGTACATATATAAAATGGAATATTACTCAGCCATAAGAAGGAATGAAACTGGGTCATTTGTAGAGACGTCGATGGATCTAGAGACTGTCATACAGAATGAAGTAAGACAGAAAGAGAAAAACAAATATTGTATATTAATGCATATATGTGGAACCTAGACAAATGGTACAGGTGAACTGGTTTGCAGGGAAGAAACAGAGACACAGAGGTAGAGAACAAACGTATGGACACCAAGTGTGGGAAGCCATGGGGTGGTGGTGGTGGGATGAGTCGGGAGATTGGGATTGACCTGTATACATGTATATGCAGAAAATACATAACTAATAATAACCTGCTGTATAA